>NW_007245985.1:224086-225657 GCF_000164805.1 Carlito syrichta
TTCCCCTGAAAACTGGAACAAGACAAGGATGCCCACTCTCTCCCCTCCTGTTCAATATAGCATTGGAAGTCCTGGCTAGAGCAATCAGAAAAAAGAAGGTGATCAGGGGTATCCAAATAGGAAAAGAGAAAGTCAAGTTATCCCTCTTTTCAGACGGCATGATTGTGTACCTTAAAAACCCAAGAGAATCTGTTAAATGTCTGTTTGCACTGATAAAGGACTTTGGCAAAGTCTCAGGTTATAAAATAAATGTGCAACAGACAATTGCATTTCTTTACACCAATAATAAACAAACAGAAACCCAAATAAAAAACACAATCCCATTCAAAATAGTCACACAAAAAATGAAATATCTTGGCATCTTCCTAACCAGAGACTTGAAAGACCTTTACAATGAAAACTACAAAACACTGCTCAAAGAAATCAAAGATGACACAAACAAGTGGAAAAATATCCCATGCTCATGGATTGGAAGAATCAACATTGTGAAGATATCCATCTTACCTAAGGCAATCTGCAGATTTAATGCAACACCCATCAAATTACCAGCAACATTCTTCTCAGAGCTAGAAAAAACAATCCAGGAATTCATATGGAAACACAAATGACCAAGAATACAAGAATAGCCAGAACAATCCTCAGCAAAAAACAAACAAACAAACAAACAAACAACAGCAACAACAACAAAAATGCAGGAGGTGTCACATTACCAGACTTCAAACTTTACTATAAAGCTACAATAATCAAAACAGCTTGGTATTGGTACAGAAATAGGCATATAGACCAGTGGAATAGAATTGAGATTCCAGAAGCAAAACCTTGATTTCTCAACCAACTCATCTTCTACAAAGCCTCTACCACCTACCACTGGGGAGAGGAGAATCTATTCAGTAAATGGAGCAGGGAAAACTGGCTGACCACATGCAGAAGACTCAAATAAGACCCCTATCTATCCCCATACACAAAAATTAACTCCAAATGGATCAGAGACCTAAATGTAAAACTTCAAACCATAAGAACCTTAGAGAATGCAGGACACACCCTTATGGAAATTGAAACTGGCACCCAATTCCTGAACAAAACCCCAAACCCACAGGCATTAAGAGATAAGATAGATAAGTGGGACCTCATTAAACTGACAAGTTTCTGCAAAGCCAAAGAAACCATCAGGAGAGCAGGGAGACAGTTCACAGCCTGGAAAAAGGTGTTTGCCAACTCCAGGTCTGACAAAGGCTTAACATCTTGGATCTACAAGGAACTCAAACATGCTGAAAGGAAAATAAACAAGCAACCCCATTACAGCGTGGGCAAAAGATATGAACAGACACTTCTCAAAAGAAGACATCTGAGCAGCCAACAGACACATGAAGAAATATTCAACCTCAGTAATCATCAAGGAGATGCAAATTAAAACTGCACTGAGATACTACCTAACTCCAGTCAGAATAGCCATTATCAGTCACTCAAAAAATAACAGATGCTGGAGAGAATGTGGTGAAAAGGGAACACTCCTACACTGTTGGTGGGAGTGTAAACTAGTGCATCCTCTGTGGAAAGCAGTGTGGCGATTC
>NW_007245985.1:225677-225981 GCF_000164805.1 Carlito syrichta
TCATCCCTGGGATGCAAGGCTGGTTCAACATTCACAAGACAATAAATGTAATTAAATACATCAACAGACGTCAGAACAAAAATCACATAATTATACCATTAGATGCAGAAAAAGCTTTTGATAAATCCAGTACCACTTCTTGATAAAAACCCTTGAACATCTAGGCATACATGTAACATACCTCAAAATATTAAAAGCCATCTACGAGAAACCCACAGCTAGTATAAACAGACAAAAATTGGAACCATTTCCCCTGAAAACTGGAACAAGACAAGGATGCCCACTCTCTCCCCTCCTGTTCAAT
>NW_007245985.1:226001-308779 GCF_000164805.1 Carlito syrichta
GTCATAAAAAGGAACAAAATCATGAATTTTGCAGCAACCTGGATGGAACTAGAGTTTATAATACTGAGTGATCTCTCACAGAAACTAAGATCTGAGTATCACATTTTCTCACTCATAAGTGGACCTTGAACACCTATCGTAATACTATAAGAAAAGGATTGACAGTGGCGGGAAACTATGGGTGGGGCAGGGAGGGGAAGGGAGGTGGGATTAATGGTAGCTAATATCTGTCTGTGGATGGGAGGACACCCCTTATCAACAAGGGTGCCTGAACGATGCATATTTGTGTTCTTAACCCTTAATTGTACCCCACAATTTTAAAATAAAAAATTAAAAAAAAAAAGAAGAGTCAGAGTTGGTAGCCTTGTCTTGTTCTGGTTTTCATGGGGTAATAGTTCTAATTTCTGTCTGTTTAGCAATATGTTGACTGTGGATTTCTCATAGATGGCTCTTACTATTTTGAGGTTTGTCCCATCTATACCTAGGTGTTTGAGGGTTTTTATCATGAAAGGATTCTGGATTTCATTGAAAGCTTTTTCTGCAGTTGGTGATATAATCATATGGTTCTTGTTTTTACATCTGTTGATGTATTTAATTACATTTATGGTCTGAACCAGCCTTGCATAATCTAGAGAATAAATAGAAGTGAGAGTAGAAGAGGAAAGAATGAAGGGGTTGATAACTGAGATGACAGCAATAAAGAATGCAGTGAACAAAATAAATAACAAACTGATAAGCAAGGAAAACATAGAATTAACCAAGCAGGAGAAATAATCTCAGAGCTTGAGGACCAACATATGGAACAAATACAAACTGTTGAAAACAAAGATAAGAAGCTTAAAAAGACAGAACAAAGTCTCCAAGAGATGAGTGATTATATCAAGAGGCTGAATTTAAGATTAATTGGAATCCCTGTGGCAAATAGAGAGACAGAAATCACTCTGGAACAAACATTCCATGAAATTTTTCAAGAAAACTTCCCTCATCTCATCAGAGATGTGACTATTCAAACACAAGTGATTCACAGAATCCCTGCAAAACATCAAATGAGAAGACCAACTCCTAGTCACATAGTAATTCACTTACCCAAAGTAGGTATTGAAAATAAATTTTGTGTGTGTGTGTGGTTATTACTATACTTTATTTGCTAAGCACAATAGAAACAAAATAAACTAACTTTTTTTAACTGCAAAGATGTAGGGTACAATTCAGGATTAGGAATACAAATAGTCATTGTACAGGTAAGGTTTGGTCCTCCCTTTGGTCCCCACCTCTCCTGGTTTGAGAAGAATAAGCAAACTTTCAAACAAATTATTAACTTGCAAAAACCCAGTCTCTTTTCCCAGTTCAAGACAATGTTTTTCAGAATGAGAGAAAAAAATTAAAGCAAACTGCTCCAAATATTCAACTTTATCCAGCAATCTAAGGTCCTTCTCTTGATTATCATTTTCCATCAATCACCTTGTTTTTTAACTATATTTTCAACACACTCAAAATTATTTAATTTTTTTCACATATAATTGTGTGACGTATGTCTCTTGCATTATCTTTTATCTTGAGAGATACCTCAAAAATTCTGCAGACTGCTGCCTGGAAATATCCTATTGCTAGAGCTATGCATTTTTATCTATGACATTACCTCACTGCAAAGTCATCGCTGGTTAACTAAATTATCCAGGCTGCTGATAGTCTTTCATTCAATTCCATTTGGTCTGAATTCTTCACACTATAGTAATGCCATTATCTCCCTAAATATGCCAAGTTCCCTGTCAGATAATTCATGTAGTAAAGTCCTCAAATTTTATTTATTTCTTAGTTCACAAGTGCTGCCCTACTTACTCAAATTCTTTTGATCATTCAAGTACGTTAATTAAGCCATCCTACAGCAGGAAAGTTGATATCTGACTTTCTTTTACCAACTCCTAGTCACATAGTAATTCACTTACCCAAAGTAGGTATTGAAAAAATTTTAAAGGCAGCAAGAGAGAAAGGTCAGACTACCTGCTGGGGAATCCAATTAGAATAGTAGCAGACTTATCTACAGGAACACTACAAGCTAGAAGATACTGGAGTCCAATTTTCAAGTTCTCCAAGATAAACAATTCATCAAGAATTTACTACCCAATTAAGTTTCATTAGTGATGGAGTATTAAAATCCTTCCCAAACATTCAATCCTTAAGTGTTTACACTGCTCCAGACCAGCTCTACCTGAAACACTTAAGAAAGTATTAAACAAAGAGGAAAGAAAAAAAAAAAGAATAAATACATCCTTCTTAAGGATGCAAGAAAAAGACTGAAAACACACATAAATCAACCCAAAAATCAAAAGAAAGTCAACAAGCAAATAAACAACAATAATAAACTCTATATGAACCTTCTGACAGGGGTAAACTCTCAATCTCCATAATTAGACTGAATTTAATGGACTAAATGCACCTCTGAAAAGAAATAGAATGGCAATTGGTTAAAAAAAAAATCATGATGCAACAATATGCTGACTCCAGGAGACTCATCTCACCAGAAAGGGCACTCACAGTAAGAGAATGGAAATCAAAATTTCAGGTGAATGGAACACAAAAGAAAGCAGGAGCCACAATCTTAATATCAGACAAAAAACCCTTTAAGTTATTAAAATTTTAAAAATATACAGAAAGTAACTACATAATGATAAAAGGTTCAATACATCAACAAAAATATCCATCCTAACCATATATGCGCACAACATAGAAGCACCAACTTTCATAAAGCAGCTTCTAGGTAAGCTAAAAAAAGATATTGACTCTAACACTATCATAACTGAAGACTTAAGTACCCAACTAATAACCCTAGACAGATCATTGAGACAAAAAAATCAACAAAGAGATCCAGAACCTCAACTTGACCCTTTACCAATGAGACTTAATAGATACGTACAAAACACTCCACTCAACAAACATGAAATATACATTCTACTCAATACCATACAGAATGTACTCTAAAATTTACCACATCCTTGGCCACAAATCTAGCATAAACAAATTTCATAAGATGGAAATACTGCCATGCATCTTCTCAGACAACAGTGGAATAAAAATAAATATCAGCACCAACAAATTTCCCCCCAAATCCCCAAAGATGTGGTCACTAAACGACATGATGCTGAATAACTCCTGGGGTCAACACAGAAATCAAAACAGAAATTAAAAGATTCCTGGAAACAAATGGAAACAATGAAACATCTTACTAAAATCTCTGGGATACCATGAAAGAAGTATTAAGGGGGGAATTCATATCTCTATAAACATACATGAAGAAAGTGGAGACATCACAAGTTAATAGCCTAACGAATCACCCAAGGAAGCTGAAAAAGCAAGACCACCAAAACGCTAACTTTAGCAGAAGAATTCATATCACCAAAATAAAAGCACAAATTCAGTACATAGAAGGCAAAAATATAATAGAAAAAAAATCAATGAAACAAAAAGCTGATTCTTTGAAAGGATAAACAACATTGAAGGAACCCTTGCCAAATCGACTAAGAAAAAGAGAGAAAAAGCCCAAATAAACAAAATCTGAAAAGCCAAAGATCAAGTCACAACTGACCCTGAAGAAATACAAAAGATTATCAGAGATTGCTATGTACACTTGTATGGAAACAAACTTGAAAACGTAAATAAAATGGAGGAATTTCTGACATTACACAACCTCCCCAGGTTGAAATGAGAAATTCAGATCCTAAATAGACAAATAACAATCCAGGAAATTGACTTTGTCATAAGAAAACTACCTACAAAAAAAAGTTCTGGACCAGATGGCTTCTCAGCAGAATTCTACAAAACATACAAGGAGGAGCTGATTCCAATTCTATTGGAAGTATTCCAGGCAATCGAGAAAGACAGAACTCTCCTCAAATCATTTTATGAACTAACATCATATTGATACCCAAACTTGTTAAAGATCCAACAAATAAAGAGGACTACAGGCCAATATCTTTCATGAACATAGATGCTAAAATTCTCAACAAGATTCTAGAAAACCTGATTCAACAACATGTCTCAAAAAATCAACCACCAGTTTGTAGTATATTTTGAAGTCAGGTGATGTAATGTCTCCAGCTTAGGATTGCTTTGGCTATTTGGTGTCTTTTGTGGGTTCATACACATTTTGGAATTGTTTTTTCTATATCTATAAAAAATAACAATGAATTTTTTTTTGAGATGGAGTTTCACTCCGTTGCCCAGGCTGGTGTTCAGTGGTACACTCATGGCCACCCCAGTGTCAACCTGCTGGGTTCCAGTGATCCTTCTGCCTCAGCCTTCCAAGTAGCTGGAACTATAGGCATGTGCTACCATGTCTGGCTAAGTTTTGATTTTTTGTAGAGACGAGGTCTTACCAATTTTCCCAGGCTGGTCTTGAACCTGTGGGCTCAGACAATCCACTCGCCTCACACTCCCAAAGTGCTGAGATTACAGGCTGAGCCACCACATTGAAATTTTGATAAGAATTGCATTGAATCTGTAGATCACTAGCAATAGTATGGGCATTTAAGTACTTCCAATCAATTCTTCCAATACATAAACGTGGAGTGCGTATGTGTGTGTGTGTGTGTGTGTGTGTGTGTGTGTGTCCTCTTTAGCTTCTTTCATCAGTGTTTTATAGTTTTCATTTCAGAGAACTTTTACTTTCTTGAGAATAAGTTAATTCTATGTAATTTGTTTGTTTTAGCTATTGTAAATGGGATTTAAAATTTTTTTCCAGCAAATTTGTTATTGATGTAAAGAAACACTATTGATTTTTATGTATTGATTTTGTTTAAAAAAACCTTAAATTCTGCTACTTTATTGAATTAATTTAGTAGTTCTAACAGTTTTTCGCTGGAATTTATAGGTTTTTCTATGTCATATGCAAAGAGGGACAATTTGACTTCCTCTTTCTTTGGATGTTCTTGATTTCTTTCTCTTGCCTGATTACTCTGGCTAGGACTTTCAGTACTATGTTGAACAAGAGTGGTGAGAGTGGATATTCTTGTCTTGTCGTAGTTCTTAGAGGAAAAGCTTTCAGGCTGCTTCTGCTCAATATGATATTAAACATGGTTTTGTCATATATGATATTTATTGTGTAGTAGTACATTCCTTCCATAGCTAATTTGTTAAGAGTTTTTATCATGAAGGGATATTGAATTTTATTAAATGCTTTTTCTGCAGCTATTGAAGTGATTATTTGATTTTTATCTTTCATTCTGTTGATATGATGTATTATGCATACTGATTTTTTTATGTTGAATCATCTTGGATCCCTGGAATAAATCCAACTTAATTGTGGTGTATAATCTTTTTGATTTGCTGTAGATTGAGTTTGCTAGTACTTTATTGAAGATTTTTATATGTATGTTCATAATGGATGTTGGCTTATAGTTTTTTGTTGTGTTTTTGTCTGGTTTTGCAGGATGAATTAGGAAGAGTTCCCTGTTCTTTAATTTTTGTGGATAGTTTTAGAAGAATTGATGTTAGTTCTTTAAAAATTTGGTAGAATTCAGCAGTAGGGCCCTTCAGTTCTGTGTTTTTCTTTATTGGGATACTTTCTATTACTGACTCAATCTCATTAGTTATTATTAGTCTGTTCAGGTTTTCTATTTCTTCCTGGTTGTATATATCAAGGAATTTCTTTCATCTAGGCATTCCTATGTATTGGCACATCATTTAAAAATAATAATCGCTAGTGATCTTTTATATTTTTGTGGTAACTGTCATAATGTCTCCTTTTTTGTTTCTGATTTTACTTATTTAGATGTTCTCTTTTTTCTTGTGGTTGTTCTTTTTGTAAAAGATAGTATTTAATATCTTTTATATGAACTTAAAATTTCCTGATATATTAATATTTCTTCTTGAGAGACAATAAACACTGGAAATAGCAAAAAGTAAATTTTTTTTTCTTGATGCAAGGTCTCAGCCTGTCACCCAGGCTGGAGTGCAGTGGCATGATCATAGCTAACTGCAGCCTTAAATCCCTGGGTTCGAGCTACTCTTCAACTTCAGCCTCCTGAATGAGACTACAGGCATGCTCCACTATATATGGCTAATTTTTTTTTAATGTTGAGATAAGGTCTCACTGTGTTGCCCAGGTAGGTCTTGAACTACTGGTCTCAAGCAATCGTCCTGCCTTGACCTTCCAAAGTGTCTGAGCCACCATGATTAGCCAATATTTTTTACTATGGTTTAGTAAATTCTCCGTGCTTTCTCAGAGATGGATGACATTCTTCTACTATAAAAAATATATTTAATATACCCAAACCTTTTGTTAAAAATTCTTTAAAATTAATGTTTAAGTTGGAAAGGATGCAGAGAAGGGAGAATGCTGGCACACTGCTGGTGGGAATGTAAACTAGTATAACCACTATGAAAAATAGTATGGCGAATTCTAAAAAAAACCTAGGTATTATCATTCAGTCTAGTAATCCCACTACTGGGCGTCTACCCAGGGAAAAGAAATTAATATATCAAAGGGATACCTGTACTTGCATGTATATTGCACTATTCATATTAACAAAAATATAGATCAAAGTGTTTATCTATACATAGATAAAGAAACTATGATATATATATATGTATGTATAAACATACACACACATACAATAAAGTACTATCTATCTATAGAAAAGAATAAAATCATACCATTTTCAGCAATAGGAATGGAACTGGAAGTCATTATCTTAAGTGAAATAATCCAGGTACAAAACGAAAAATATTGCATGTTAATTATAGGTGAGAGTAAGAATATTCAATCACATGTAGGTAGAGAGCAGAAAAAAAGTTGGTTAAAGAGTAGAAACATACAGTTTGATACAAGGAATAAATTCAGTGTTTGATGGCAGAATTGGATGATTATATGTAAAAATAAATATGTTCTATTCAGATGATAAACATCCTAAATACCTTGACTTGATCACTATGCATTATATAAATATAACAACATTTCACATGTACTCGATAAAAAAAAAAATGTACTGTGTGACCTTATCCAGCTTTAGGTTTCTACATCTGTAAAATATTGATCATAAACCATAACTCAGAAGATTGCTCTATGTAACAAGTTTAACACAGTGGTTAACATCAAATAAAGATTTGCTTAGTTCTAAATTCATATGTCAAAATCCTGGCAAATTTCAGTGGTCAAGTATATTATTTTAAATTAAGAGCAAATACACATTCCATATACACTAAAAGCAATTATCAACTCGCAAGGTTAGTTAGTGCTTTGGAGTGTCTCACTGGACAGTGTGGAAGGGCTAGTTGAAAACATCTGTAAACTGCCACTCTGGGCGAGCTGTGACTGAAAAGAATAATTGATACTTTGGGCTACACAACTCCCTCTTTTCTCCATCATCCAAACTTAAATGTCAAATTTTAGCTCCAGACAGGTTGTGTCAAAATTTAACTCAGAAACACATCAATATTCATTGGATCCAATCAGAGGGAAACAAGATTCTAAATAACATAGTAATGTAATATCTCATTTAGTTCCTTCAGAAATCATGCATTAAAGATATAATCCCGTTTTAAAAATGAAGCACGTGACTGTAGAGAAATTTGGTGAATTGCTCAAGATACTAAATAGTAATAAATAATCAAATCCAGTCAGTCCAACTCCAATGTCCATTTTCTAAATCACTGAATTTTCCTGCAATCTCCTGTGTTACTTAGAAATATAAATCAACAGGAACGGACAGAGTGCTGAGGAACAGTACTGGAAACAACCAACTTATGAGGCCAGGTCTGGCTCCATGACAGCTTTGGTGCAGGGATGGCTACCAGGAAAAGTATATCAGAAAAACAATTTAGCTTCAACAAATAGAGGTTGAATTCTAGCTGGAAAGAGATAAGCAGCTGGTCAGCTTAGCAGCTATACTCTAGAGTTAGGGTGTGGGCTATTGAGAATGAAGTGAAATTGGGCACCTAGGAATCATGAAGGAATCAGAAATTGTCATGATTCGCTCCCAGAACTAATCTTTTATTCTTCTGTTAGAAAATCATGCAACCTCTCCAAACTGCTTTCAACAATGCATTAGTCTTGCGAGTTAATAATTGCTTCGCTTTTGTGTGTATATGAAGTGTGTGTGTTTGTGTTTGTGTATGTGTGTGAAGTGTAGGACTCTGATGGGGAGGATTTCCCAGTCAAACTAGAGTGAAGGATTTTTCAGGATGCCAAGTTCAAGAAGGGATGCAAAGTTAGACATTTATAGACGGCCAGAAGTGGTGGCTCATGCCTATAATCCCAGTATTTTGGGACACCAAGGTGAGAGGATTGCCTGAGCCCATGGGTTCGAGATCAGCCTGTCCAATTTGGCGAGATCTCATCTCTGCAATAAATAAAAAAATTAGCTTGGTGTGGTAGCACATTCTTGGAGCTCCAGCTACTTGGAAGTCTGAGGTAGAAAGATCACGTGAGCCCAGCAGGCTGAGGCTGCAATGGCTGTGAGCCTGCCATTGCACTCCAGCCTGGGTGACAGAGTGAGATTTTGACTCAAAAAAAAAAGTTAAATAAATAAATAAAATATTTTTTTTAAAAAAGAAGTTTATAGACATTTTTTTTTTTGTCTGCTTATAAGTAAAAATATGGGGGCAAAACCTTACCTTGAATAAGTGATATGTTACTGGATTATCAAAAATCTTATTGAAATTGTATAATTTTATTAAAATATTTAAAATGACATACTTTTACAAATCTTGGTACAGGGTGATGCAACATTTCACTTTTTATTTGGTAAACATGAATGTAAGAGAAACTAGATTGTGAAAAAAATCAAACTATTCAGATAAACTGAGAAGAAAACAAATATAAGAATTTGTATAATAGAAAGACTTAAAAATATATAATTAAGAATAATAAAAATAAAAAATTTGGATGTATGTAGTAAAAAATTTATTCTATACAAGAAAGTATAAAACACAACCTCATCTTTCCCATTTCTGTCTCTGTCAAGTGTAATTTCTTCAAATGTAATTTCTGCTATCAGTAGTAATTTTTCTGAAGTCCATATGAATGTTACAGCATATGTACAAAATGTAATCATATGTCATATAAATAATAATTACTTTTTCCATGCATGAAGTCAGGGTACACGGCGGTTATTCTTCTAATATACTGTTTTCTTTTCCTTTTTTCTTTTGAGTTGGAGTCTCGCTCTGTCGCCCAGACTGGAGTGCAGTCAAGCCTGCTGGGCTCCGGCAATCCTTCCGCCTCAGCCTTCCGAGTAGTTGGAACTACAGGCGCGCGCTACCACATCCGGCTAATTTTTTGATTGTAGAGATGAGGTCTCACCAGTTTGCCCAGGTGGGTCTCGAACCTGCGGGCTCCAGCAATCCACTCACCTCAGCCTCCCAAGGTGTGGGATTACAGGTTGAGCCACCGAGCCCGGCTATATACTGTTTTCATAATGGCAAATGACTATATATGTATTGTTATCAGCTGCATAGTAGCTTTTTGTCTCATATAACCTAATTTATTTAAACGTGGCTTATAAATGAACTTTTAAATTGTTTCTAGATTATTTTAGCCAATATGTACAATCATCAAATAAATATCAGTACTATTATTGGCTAAAAGTTATACTAAAAATTAGAAATTAACTTTTCTCTAAAGAGCAAATAATATTGCCTTTTAGCATAGAAATTTAGAAATAAATACAAGAAGATTGATTAACCTATGAATTTCTTTTCTGACATTAGCATGAGTATAAGCCAAATTAAAATATGATTAAAAATGATTGAGGAGATATTCACCAAAAGCATCATTAACCTTTATGTATAAAGAGTTCCCAGGTTCATACCACTTAATCCCATTACCTGGAGGGGAAAGGGCCTGTAAAGGTGAATTGAAAGTCTGAAAGTTGGACAAATTAGCTTTGTGTAGCCAAGGGAGTAGGCAGTAGGTGTATTCCTTGCTGGAAAATGTAGGTTTCTTACTGGAAGTTAAAATCAAAGGAGCATAGAAGAGGGTTGAGCTTAGGGAAGACAGGAGGGTCAATAAGTTATAAAAATTATCCCCAAAAGGTCACATATATGAGAGTAAAGCCAGAAGAAGATAATAGCTATGGAGTGTGTGACTTGATAGTAACTGTATATATTCAATTTGCTTTAGCAAGACTCTGAAAAGAACTACTTATGTTTAAAGAAATGGGGAGGAGCAGACACGTAAGCAAATAAGCAAACCTAAACAAAAAGAAAGAACACAAAGCAATATGTCCCCAAAGACACAACATAGTTGAAATTACCATCTAGAAGATGATTCAGTCATTGCACAAATTTAATGTAACACATTGAAATAATGAAATGCTCTCATCTTTTACCTGTCAGTTTGTGTCATCTTCTCTATCATTTAACTACTGCATCAATAATTTGTATAGCAAACTATCCAAAACTTAGTGGCTTAAGAAAACAACCATTTTTTTTATTTCTCCAAATCATCTGGAAAATGGAAAGTTTTGCTCATCAGTATTAACTATGCTGAGTATCTCTGGTTTTGGTTGTGATTCACACATGCTATTGGTTCATTTAATACGCCCTTGACTGGCTCCGTGTTTCCATCCTTCCAGTAGAATGGACTGGGCATGTTCATGATGATCACAGGGATTCAACATAAAAAGCAAAACTGCACATGTGCATTCTTTGCTTGCACCAAGTTTGTTACTTTCTTGTTGGTCAATGCAAGCCACATGGCCAAGTCTATTGCCATTGTGGAAGGATATTACATTGCCATGTGTAGCTACAAAGAGGGCTGAAAAATTGGGACTATTAGTACAATCAACTACCACACATTCTCTTTGCTTCTGGAACTTTTCCCACACCTATACATTTTTCTCTCTTTTCTCATCCTCACATCAATGGCTGCTCAGCCTTCAGACCTTAGCTTTACTGTCATTTCTTAGCAAAATCTTCCCTGTCTCCTAGATGGGTAAGTACCATTGTTCTGTGCTCTTACAGTTCTATGCATATTTCTTGCCATATGACTTACTGGATTGAAAACTCTGTGAGGATGGGACCCATAGCTTGTCTTTAGAATTGCCCACATTATATTACATACATATTTAGGAGGCCTTCAGTTTAGAAAAATTGCTACAATATTTCCTAAACATATCTGTCACATTTTAATTTAAAAATTAGATAACTAAAACTAACTTTAAATGTACTCTTTAGTGTCTACAAAATTCTAATTGTCAAAATGTAAAACTATTAACTATAAAGTGGTTGTCAAGACATATAGATCAAATGTTATTTCACTAGGGCAGAAAAATCTCTCATGATCTGTGTGAAGATTCTTTTTTCTTTCTCTTAACCTTTAACTTGAATTGTGTTGTACCTATATTAGTCAAGTTAGAATGTGTATGAAGAATTCAACTGATGTGCCTGTGATATGATTGGGAGTATGTGGGTTAGAGAACAGTTGCTTTCTGTCATAGATTCCAGGACGAATGGCACACATTGACTATGCCGGACATTATGAAATTAATGTGAAAACCTCTCTGATTATTTATGAAAGGTTAGCTGGATTCTTTTAACAGTCTCTAGGAACTCGGTCTTTCTAAAACACAGGCTTCAAACTAACTACTTGGTAGAGCAGAATAGAGGGGGAAAGAACTGGATTCTTTTACCCCCACTCCATCAAAGAACTCATGGTGAAAACTAACTCCTCCTGTCCTTGAAAGAGACATTAAACTCATCATATACACCACAAATAGAAAATTGGGGAATTTAAGTTAACTATAAAGTCGTACCGCTTGCGACAAAGACCAGTAAACTCAAAACACACTGAAAGGAGTTTGCACAATTTCTCTTCTAGAGGATCTTAGAAACTGGGTAATTTGTTTGTTTTAATATGGTCAGGAGTTTTTGAATCTTAAAGCCAGAAAAAATACCTTTTCAGAACAATGTATACCATTTTTGAGTACTTTGGTTTTACCATTTTTCAAGATTTCCGTCTTTGAGGTTAAAAAAATGCTCTAAAATGTAGCTGGGATGTGTTTTAATCCAGCATGGTAAGGCAGTAGGCACAGAAATAATTGTCATGAAGAAAGAAGTTAATACTCACAGATCCCCAGGAACAGAAGACATACCACTCCATGCAGGGCCACATAGGAAAGCACCAGAGTAGATCAGGAGACAGAACAAGGAGAGAGAGAGAGCATGGCTATATTGGGAGTTTTTGTGGAAAGGAATGGGTGAGACAAGGGTAGGTGCTCTGAGTAAACTTAGAACTGGATAGTAAGGGGAATGTTTTCTATCTCTATGAATAAGCCAGTTCTAGGAAAGGCAGTCTTTACAGGATCAAAGACCCAAAGACCAAAGCATCAAGAATACACAAATAAGAAAATATAGTCAATATAGAAGAAATTTAGAAATCAGATTCAAAAGTTATATAGAAAATAACTGATTAAAACAATTTTAACCTTGTATCTTTTAAAAATCATTGAATGATTTTTAACATATAATTCATTTAGAATGTTGATAAGAAGGAATGTGAATCATCTAATTCAAAATATTAGTATAACTTAGAATTTGTTCTATATGTGTGTTAGACATGTTTTCATGTACCTGCCATTTTGTATGCCAATAAGAATCCGAGCAGTAATATCTTACCACGAAATAATTTTCCTTCTGGGACTTTGACATTCTGGGGCATCCTCTGTACTTCCCTTATATCATTAAGATGAAAGATTATTCTTTTCTCAATTTTTGGTGGAAGAAATATTTTATTAGATAAATCTCTTCAGGAAGATCCTACCGTAAGATATAATGGTTTTCAGAGGCAATGTGTTATCACTGTTATTCAGTCACTAAACTAACTAGGAAATTTTAGGACATTTGACTTCTATCTCAGTTTACTCTTCTATGATAATGAAGATAGTAATTTCATCTCTGATATCATGTTATGCTACTGCGCTGTTCTTAGACCAGGCCTGGAGTTTTAAGTTTTAGCTTTGGGTTCCACACTTCAAGCTATCTGTTTAACAGAGTGGTTTTTCTATCTGTATTCCAGTCCTAGTGTTGAGCCTCTGACAGTAATTTTGAACAATACAACTTCACCATCACCCTCACCCCGCCAAAGCCAGAGTGAATTGGACAAATAAAAAGTGATTCCTCACATCCAAACTGGGCCATTTCAGGATGAAAAAGGAGTTCAATCAAGATCGTACAAGGAATAGTGTAGAGCAAATGTTTATTGTGGAGATTAGACTATCAGGACATGGAAGTCTTCAAGTACTGGAAGACCATCATACTAAAAGTAAGATTAAAATTTTTCTATTTCTCTTATGGCATGGGCACTTGGGGTTTTGACCAGGAATTGGTTGCCTGTTCCAATTTCTATAAGGGTATTTCCTGCATTTTCTAAGGTTCTTATAGTTTGAGGTTTTATGTTTAGGTCTTGGATCCATTTAGAGCTGATTTTTGTGTACGGTGATAGGTAGGGGTTCTGTTTTAATCTTCTGCATATGGTCAACCAGTTTTCCCACCATCATTTACTGAATAGGTTCTCCTCTCTCTAGTGCTTGATGGTGGAGGCTTTGTCAAAGATGAGTTGGTTGAGAAACTGAGGTTTTGCTTCTGGAATCTCCATCCTGTTTATTGATCTATATGCCTGTTCTTGTACCAATACCAGTTTGTTTTGATTATTGTAGTTTTATAATAAAGTTTAAAGTCTGGGAATGTGATACTTCTCACTTTGTTTTTTTTTTTTTTTTTCTTTTGCTGAGGATTGTTTTGATTTTTTGTGGTCATTGATGTTTCCATATGAATTCTTGTATTGTCATGTCCAGGTCTGATAGACCAGTGGGGCCTCATCAAACTGACAAGCTTCTGCAAAGCCACAGAAACCAACAAGGGAGTGGGGCGACAGCTCACAGACTGGAAAAAAATATTTGCCAATTGTATATCTGATAAAAGCCTAACATCTAGGATCTACAAGGAACTCAAATGTGCTGAAAAGAAAAAAAACAAACAGCTCCATTACAAAGTGGGCAAAAAATATGAATAGATATTTGTCAAAAAAAGACACACAAGCAGCCAACAGATATATGAAAAAGTGCTCAATCTCACTAGTCATCATAGAAATGCCAATTAAAACCACTCTGAGATACCACTTAACTCCAGTCAGGATGGCCATCACCAATAACAAAAAACAGCAGATGCTGGAGAGGATTTGGGGAAAAGGGAACACTTCTACACTGTTGGTGGGAGTGTAAACTAGTATAACCGCTGTGGAAAACAGTTTGGTTATTCCTAAAAGATCTAAAAATCAACTATCCATATGACCCCGCAATAGAGATTTCATAAGGAACTCAAATCACTCTATGAAAAAGGTATCTGCATATACATGTTTATTGTGGCATTATTCACTATAGCAAAAACATGGAACCAACCTTTCTGCCCATCGAAAGAGGACTAGATTAAAAAAAAATGTGGTACATACACATGATGGAATATTACACAGCCATAAGGACAAAATTATGAACTTTGCAGCAACTTGGATGGACTTAAAGTCTAAAATACTGAGTGATCTATCACAGAAACAAAGAAAGGCGTTCCACATGTTCTCACTCATAAGTGGACCTTGAACAATTATCATCGTACTCTAAGAAAGGGATTGGCAGTAGTAGGAAACTGCCTGGGAAGGGAGGAGGTGGAATTTGCAGTAGTGAAAAACCTCAGGGGGGGACACACCTCACCAACAAGGTTACCTGCATGATGAACATTCGTATACCTAACCCTGAATTGTACCTCACATATTTAAAATAAATAATTATTTAAAAAATTTCTGTGTCTCAGGTGGTGGTCTTGAATATATGGCTAAGAACCACAGAGAGGTAGATTTTTGACTCATACAAGAAAGAATCTTCTGACTGACCCACAGTGGTTTGTGAGTTCCTGACATATACTGGAGTTAGTCAATCCAGGGATAGAAGTTTTTGACAGAGAAAGTATAGAGATCAAAATTGCAGTATATGGTTTGACTATAAGAATTAAGTCTTAGCTGGGCTTGATGCCTCACGCCTGTAATCCCAGCACTTTGGGAGGCAGAGGTGAGAGGATTGCATGAGCGCAGGGGTTCGAGACCAGCCTGAGCAACTTGGTGAGCCCTCATCTCTATAATAAATTTAAAAATTAGCTGGGCGTGGTGGCTCATGACTGTAGCTCCAGCTACTTGAAAGGCTGAGGCAGAAGGATCACCTGAGTTCAGCAGGTGAGGCTGTGCTGGCCATAAGTATACCATTACATTTCAGCCTGGGTAACAGGGTGAGACTCCACCTCAAAAAAAAAAAAAAATTAAGTCTTATTTCAACTTATTCAATACATTAATATTTCCAGATAACAATGATGCATTCCAGTATGGACCTATTACAGCATTAATAGTCAATTAGTTGAGAATATATGGTTTTCTAATGTTACTTAATTATAGCATAGTTGTAGGGCTCATCTTCCCTGCTAGATTATGAATTCCAGATTTTTATAACCCGCTTTTGTATCTTGACAGAAATACGCTAAATAAATATTACTTGAATTGAAATAGTTACAAACATCTTTGGCAAAGCTTTAGAAAACGACCTCACAATTTAAAAAGTAATTTTTCCAGCTGATACTGGAACTCTCATTATTTTGCTCTCCTTTGTATTCCTCAGGGAGCACAATCTCTGTTAATAAAATCATCCTCTTTCAAGTAAGTTGCTTGCTCCAAGTAGTTGACACACTTCCATCTCGGTCTACTGAACAATATTACAATAGTCAATTAGCCCCAAAAGCAATGTTTTTAACTGCATGTTTTTCTCTTGGGCCTTTCAGAGTAAAGATAAGAGTCATTTAAGTTCAATTCTGTTTTCATTAACTCTTTTTAATTGTAAGAAGCCCTGCTATGGCATTAAGGATGAGTCCCGGATGTGCTGTGTATACTCTAAATGGAGGTATAAATAATTGCCTTGAATGTTCGTAGATAGATTCCATGCATAAAAATATGGCCTTGATATAACATGATTTGTGTGAATTACTATATAAAAATAAATTGAGTTTTTAAAGTAATGATACACAATTTTTGTCATAATTTTTGCTCATTAAATGCTTGTTGGATTGAATCTTATACAACTCTCCTCTGGTCCTGGCTTTGTAAAGAATAATTTTAAAATTTATTTTTAATCACAAAGACAATCTCTGAATACTACATTACCATTTTAAACTATTAAATCATGAAGATAATCCAAAGCATGCATTCACTTAAGAATCCCAGTCTCTTCTCTAAAATTAACCACTTTATTAGTATTATTTGCTATATAACTTTAGAGTCATAAGTACATATGAACAAATGTTTTGTTTTTATTTGAATAAATATTGAATATATTTTTCTATAAGTTTATTATCTACAATTCTTGGGGAATTTTTCCACATTTCAGTATGATATTATTGTGTTACTTTTAACTTCTAGTTTATTTAGTCATCCGTATGGATAAAATTTCAATTTGTTCCTTTTTTAGTCTATGATATTTTCTCCCTTTTATACATATGTACATAATAATGTAGGATAGATAGCTACTAGATTTCTGGGTGCATACTGTAAATATTAATAGAGATGGCCAATGTGGCTATATTAATTAAACTTCCATCATTAGAGTATGAGTTTACTTTTTTTTTTTTTAGTTGGAGTCTCACTCTCACCCAGGTTGTAGTGCCACCTCAGTCTCGTCCACCTGGGCTTAGGCAATCCTTCTGCCTCAGCCTTTCAAGTAAAATTACAGGCATGTGCTACCATGTCCAGCTTATTTTCTGGTTTATTGTAGAGACCAGGTCTTACCAAGTTGCCCAGGTTGGTCTCGAACCACTGAGCTCAGGCAATCCTCTTGCCTTGGCCTCCCAAAGTGCTGGGATTACAAGCTTGAGACACCATGTCCAGCTGAGTGTACTCTTTCTCCTATACACTTAGAGACATTTGATGCAGGCTAAGTTTATCATTTTTGTGATTCCAAAAGCAAAAATTACAATTATTTAATTCACATTTTTCTTTTGTTTATCTACTAACAATAAAGTTTGCCTATCTACCTCCCACCTTTTTGACTGGGTACATTTTTGACTGGAAATATTTACTTTGTCCATTTAACATATCTTCTCCCTTATTTTTGTCATGTATCTTCTAACTTTATTTAAGATATATTTAGCCATGCATAAGTTTTCAATTTAGATGGAGATAAAATTACAAACCTTATTCTTCATAACTTTACATTTAATGGTTTTTTTTTGAAGCCTTTCCTGGTAGAAACAGGCTTTCAAAGGTATAAACAAATTAACTTGTATTTCAGTTTAATATTTCTCTCTTTTCTAAACTTATGGTGCAGGTGTTGAATTGTGGAGAGTTTATTTTTACAAATTGTGTGATGGTCTAACTTTTTTTTCCCAAATGGGTAGCTAGGTTATCAAACAATATTGACTGAGTAGTCTTTATCTTATTCATTGATGTGAAATGTTATTTTTATTATGTATTAAATTCAAATACACACATATATACCCGATCTTTTATTCTGTTCCACTGATATGTTTGTCTGATATCTACCAAAACCAAATTATTTTGTAAATTTTATCATTTTATAGCTTGTTTTAAATTTTAGTAGAGCAAATTCTTTTTCATTTTTCTCTTTAAAAACTCTTTGTCTCAGATTGAGCATTTATTGTCCTTCGATAATATTGAAAATTAATTTGTCAACTTGTGTTTAAAACAATATTTGGATGCTTATTGAGTTTGCATGAAGAAAAACTGATGTCTTTAAAATATCAAATATTTTTCCAGGACATGTTCTAGCTCTTCATTTATTTTGTGACAATGTCCTTCAATTGAGCTTTATATTCTTGAATCTTTTTTTAGATGTATTACAATGAATTTCTCAAACATAGATTTTGTTACTATTTTAAATAAATTCATTTTAATAATGTATTTAGTAATTACTCTTTTTTTTACTATGTAGGAACCTAACCAATTTTATGTTAATCCTGGATTAACATTACTTTGCTGATGTCTTGTATTAATTGTGTTTTGTTTATTACACCATTGTCTTGAATTTGTTAAATAGAGTATAATACTAAAAAAATAATAAACCCTGTGTGGGTTTTGCTTGTTTTGGTCTTATTGCATTGGCATATATCACGGTGTCATGTGCCATCTTCTTGAGAGTTTCTGAGTTTAGAATAGGGTCTTTAGTAACCCGTTTCCTTTAGTTTCGAGTCTTAACTGAACTTCTAGAACTTACTTGACATTGGGCACATACATTCTCTGCTCTAAAACAGTTTTCATAATCTGTTTCTGAAGGTTTGGTAGTACTTGCCAGTAATAAATTGTATTTTCATGCACGATTTTTGGGTGAGTTTATCTCCTTTATTTTCCATAGTGAGTACATTGTTTATACTTTATACAATAAATTTTATCTTTTGTGTTCTTGTAAACATTATTTTAGATAAAATTTCTAATTTATTGTTATAAAGATGTAAATGGTACTTAGATTTATAAAAAATCAGTTATATTTAGGTTTCTCTTTTAATTCTTAAATTGTTTGTCTCTTTTTATTTTTTGTTACTCATATTTGCTGAAGCTTTATTGTAGTATCTACCTATGTACTAGAGATGGCTTGTATTCCATGAGGCCATCATGACAGTTTTCCTTGTTTCTTTCTTTTCTTTTCCTCTCTTTGACGCAATAAACTTTTACATTCCTCACCTTCTTTTTATCCTCTCTTATTTTTTCTTCTTTCTGTGTGAAAATTGAGGCCAATAACTTCCAAAATGTTCTTCTTCCCCACTTTAAAAACTATTCCTAGCATATTTCTAGGATTAAATATATAGTGGCTTATAAATAAAGTGTACAATTTTCCTTGTGGTTTCTAGAACTTTTCTCAAAATTAATGTGTTGTTTCTTAATTGTTCCAAGTGAATAAAAATAATTAGGATTCTTAAATTAATTATCCTCCAAATAGATAGTTAAATCCTAATTCTTCCATTGTTTTCTGTCTTATCTCTCTGTGCTAATTATTTTCATTTATTTCAGATAAATGGCTTCTTATCTTGTATTTCAGTATCTCTAGTTAATATTGTCTTATTTTTCTGTTGGAATTTAACCAATAAAATGGTTTAGCTAGAATGTGGAGCTATCTTGCAAGCTGCCTATCACAGTACTTTTTTTGATTCTTATAAACCCTAGACATCTTGTTGTGTTACAAATGTTGAAATAACAATTTAGAAGTAACAATTTGTTTTAGAGAAAATGCCATTGATAAAATCTCACCATTAAAACACATATTAAATTTCTTCTGAAACTCAAATCAACTAACAGGTACAACTTTTTTCTTTCCTTGTTATATGAGAAGTTTTTAAAATATGCTGCACATTTCTCAGTTTCTACTTTTAAGACTTACATGATAAGGAAAAAATGTGGTTTATTATTTATAAATTCTTGCAGCGATGTTTAAAGTTTTTTTAATGTTTTAATAATGGAATGTATATTCACATTCTAAAATTGTTGGCATTATGCACATTTTAATAAGGGATGATTTTAATGCATTTACTTTTTTACTTTCCTAATGCAAAGGATATTTTTTAATATGATAATGAAATTATCAAAACACACTTAACACAGTCAAATATTTAAATATTTGTAGAGGTTAAAATAACACACTAACTTTATTTCAAGTTTTAAAATCTCATAAAAGAACTACTAATATTATACAATCTCACAAAAAATAGCACCTCTTGTAAGAAACTTTTCTTTTCTTTTTGGTAAAATAATATATAAAAAATGTTTTGGGACATTTAACCCTAGGTTTGCTTTATACATATAAGCATATTTACTTCATTTAAAATTTCTTATTATCTTTTTTTTCATAATACAGTTCTAACATATCTTTTCTTCAATGCCCTAATAATCTAAAGGATATTTGAATAATAAAGCCAAATTTGTAAGTCAACAGACCCTTTCTGGAATCATGATTTCTTCAATTTTCTATTGACTGATATTTGCCTAGTTCTGTAATAGCTTTTTATGTTAAGATGATTCTCTTCTCATAATTCTCTTTAGGTTGTGTTGTTACTTTGGTCAAAGAACATGGAGCTACTCATTGGTTCCCAGAACTTTTCCATTCTGGTCTCTCTGAGGAGGCCTTATGTCTTTTGCTAACTCATATCACCCCTCCATCAACAATAAAAATAAGGAATAAATGACAATTTCCATTCTATTGGCATATAGTCAGCAATTTTTAGATTTTTTTCTTGGTAACTATCAGGATTACATATATCCTCAGTGTGAGAAATACTATGCCTTTGGGGAAGTAAACAGTGAATGAGAGATGGAAATAAATGGAGAGCTGTTCAAACTTGTACAAACAGAATAGGAACTTGTTATATTGACAAAATAATAAAATGTATAAAATCTAGCATAGATAATTTATAATATTTAATTTAATATTAGAACATTTCAGAAACACACTGGTCAGACTGTAATGGCAAATATAAAAGGTGCATTCTTAGCGAATCAAATGCCCAAAGGAATTATTACTGGTCTTTTTTTTTTTTCCCATCATCTAACTCCTTTAAAGACTGAACAATGTTGCCTTAGCAATTAAAGAAAAATATATATTGGACACATCTGTTGTTTATCCTGTATCATTTCAAAATACAATTTGGTTATGCTGGCATGCAAAGTGATCCTTAATTTAATGAATATACACAATTTTCACAGACTTGCTATAAAAAGTCTATTTAAATTAGTTTTCAAGATTATAGATTGTTAGGTGTGGAAAATAAATATCCACTGTTAATGGAATATATTAACATAATAACTGCCTGATTAAAATTGAGATGTATATATAATGAAATTTGACCCACAAAGATAGTACATTCACACTTACTTCCCACATTCAGTCAATGACATCAATAAAACACTTAAAGGGATGCATTAGAATATAGTTAGTTATAATTATTTATCAAGCTTCATGCCACATATGTTAATGACTCAATTAATGTATTATACAACTCTATTCTTCTTTAGAGCTAAGTAGACCTAATCATGCAAAGTCACATTAAAATCTTACCTAATGTGTTTATCTTACAGGGAAAGGAAGGGGAAATATCAGGGTTCTTATTTAAATCACAGCCTAATGATCCCCAGATAGGTGGATCGTATATATTTTACTCATAACATTACAAAAAGAAAAGGGAGGTTTAGAAAGGTGATAAATTTTTTCCAACATTACAAATCTATCAAAAGGCATTGCTTGCATTTTAATCCAGGAACTCTGCCCTTAATCTTTCATTCTTTCCAGCATCTATCCATTTTTACAAGCTTTGTTTTTTTATTTTTTGAGTGGGGTCTTACTCTGTTGCCCAGGCTGCAGTGCAGTGGCACACTCACAGCCACCCTAGCCTCAACCTGCTGGTCTCAGGTGATCCTTCCATCTCAGCCTTCCAAGTAACTGGAACTACAAGTGCACACCACCACACTCAGCTAATTTTCTTTTTAAAATTTATTGCAGAGACAAGGTTTCACCAAGTTACCCAGGCTGGTCTCAAACCCCTGGATGCAGGAAATCCTCTCCAAATGCTGGGGTTACAGGTGTGACTCACCATGCCTGACTCAAGCTTGTTTTTTTTAAATGGAGTAGCTAGTTCAATTCTATTAATTGTAATTTCAGATATATTTTATAGTAAACACATTACAATACTGTTTCTCTATTTGTTGCATTTGTCTTTTTTTTTCTCCTTTCTGGACTTTTCTTCATTTGAATTTTTAACTTTGGAAGTTTATACACTTTCAATATTTCTTTAGTTATTATCTTAGAAATTACAACAAATATTCTTTACTTATCCATATTTAATATGTTTTGGTACTTATGCTCCATTACCAGAGAAATAGATTTGTTTCTATTGTTTGTTGCTTCTACTGGCTCTCTTTTTTTTTTTTTTATGAGTCTGGGTCTCACCCCATTACCCAGGCTGAAGTGCAGTGGTGCACAATCATGGCTCACTGCAGTCTCAAATTTCTGGACTGAAAGAATTCTCCTCAGCTTTCTAAGTAGCTGGGACTACAGGCCTGTGTCAGCACACACGGCTAATTTTGTTGTTGTTGTTGAGAGGTCTCACTATGTTGCCTGGGCTGGTCGTGAACTCATGGGCACAAGTAATCCTCCTGCTTTGGTCTCCCAAAGTGCTGGGATTACAGGTATGAGCCACCATGCCCAGCTTGTTGCTGCTGCTGATTGTTGATCAGAGTGTCTTATTTCTTCACAGGTCTGATTATTTTTCACTTCAGGCCAGCTATTGTAATTGAAAATTATTTAGAGAAATAACTTTAGGCCTAGGGTAGTGTTAGCTTCCTCCAGATAGGGTTTTTTGCTTGTTCTGCCTGAAATTCGTAGTTACTGGACCACCTAGGAATCTCTTTTTTCCAATTTTAATGTTGAGGCAAGTCAAAGTTGGGATGCAATCAATCCTTCTGAAGTCTGGTAGATACCTAATTTGAAACCCTTCAGCTCCTAACCCTTGCACAAGAATTGAGAAACAAACTCATGGCCTGCTTTGGACTCAAGTTTGTCTCCCTAGCTTCACAAACATGCTCAGCCTTTCAGCAGCCCTACTGTCTCTGGAATAATTCAACTCCAAAGGGAAAGTGGTCTCAAATGACTGACTTACATCTCTGCCTTACATTTTCATTATCTCTGATATCTTGACCCAATAATTCTACATGGTCTTTTTAACTCTCTATTTTCTATAAGCTTACGTATATAATTTTTTAAAATGGATTTTTCTAGTTGTCCTCAATGGAGATGGCAGTCTGAATTATCAAGTCCATGAGTAAAGGAGGCCTCTTTTGTAATTCAATATTACTCCAAATAAAAATATTTTTTCCTAGAAGCATATGTAGTAAAAAAATAGATATTCCCATGTACTTATTATTCAAGCAACTTTTCTCTGAATTGTATATTGGTAACAAAATAAAAAAATTACTGAACAATCAGTTGACCAAGTTTAAAAGTACCATTCAAAATATTTTTTTGTGGCTATTGGGAATGGGTTTGTGTTTTTTATTTAGTTCTCAGTCTGCTTATTATCGGTATATAGAAATGAAATTGTTTTTTGTGTGTTGATTTTGTATCCTAAGACTTTACTGAAGTAATTTATCAGTGCAAGAAGGTTTTTTGACAGACTCTCTAGGAGTTTCTAGGTATAGAATCATATGGTTCACAAAGAGGGATAACTTAACTTCCTCTTTTCTTGTTTAAATACTCCTGATTTCTTTCTCCTGCCTAATTGCTCTAGTTAGGATCCAGTACTATGTTGAATAAGGGGAATGCTTCCAGCTTCTGTCCATTTAGTTTGATGTTGGTTGCACGTTTGTCATAGATGGTTATTATTATTTTGAGGAATGTTCCCTCAATGCCTAGATGTTTGAGGGTTTTTATCAAGACTGGATGCTGGATTTTATCAAATGCTTTTTTTGTGTGTGTGCATCTAATGACATAATCATGTGGTTCTTGGTTTACGTATTTATGTATATGAACCGGTCTTGCATCCCAGGAAAGAAATATACCTGGTAGTGATGAATGATCCTTAAAATGTGTTGTTGGATGTGATTTGCTAGAATCTTGTTGAGAATTTTTGCATCTATGAGGGGGACTCCCCCCCAAAAAACCTGGAATTTATTTTTTAAAAAACTGTGTTTATTTTTTCATGTTTAAACTTCAGCCACCCTCAAAATACTCACTGTTTGATGCAATATATCTATCAAGATGCTTTTCTACCGCTGAAAATAGTTTTGAATTTTTCAATTTTGATGCCTTTAAGTTGTGTGTGTATGTGTGTGTGTGTGTGTGTGTGTGTGTGTGTGTGTGTGTGTGTGTGTGTGGTTTCATTTCTTCCATATTGACAAAACATTTCACTTTGAGGACTTTTTTCATCAGGGAAACAAAAAAAAGTTTTTCAGGGTGAAATTGGGTGAATAGGGACGGTGGGACATTGGGGTCACTTTTTTTTTTTTTTTTTTCTCAAACTGCTGAACATTCATTGCAGGGTCGGGAGGTGTGCTCTTAAATCATCCATCATGAAATGAGCAAAGGCATTGAAAGACCCTCCAAAAAATTTTTTTTTCACTGAAGCTGAGCACAACCTCTCACAACAACATTAACAGGTACACTGATGCCAGTGGGTTCCTGGAACACATATGTAGCAGGGGGAAGTCTATACTACAAGAGGCCTTCCCTCCAAAAGATACTTCTGTTTTGGGGGGAGGCTCCTCCTTTGTATGTTCTTCAAATAAATTTGCTTGTAGTTTTCTTTGCTTGTTAGGTCTTTGCCATTTTTGGTATCAGGATGATTTGACTTCATAGAATGAACTAGGGAGAATTCTTCCCTTCTGAGTTGCCTGTAATTCTTTTAATAAGATTATTTGTCTACAATTCAGCTGAGAAACTATCTAGCCCAGTGCTTTTTTTTTTTTTTTTCAGGGAGGTTTCTCATAACTGAGTCAATTTACTAGATTATTATTGATCTGTTTAGAGTTTCAGTTTCTTCTTGTTTCAGTCTTGGGAGTTTATGTGATGCTGAAAATTTCTCTATTTCCTCTAGATTTTCCAGTTTATTTGCCAATAGATATTCATAGTAATCTCTGGTAATCTTTTTAGTTTATTCAGGGCCAGTTGTGACACCACCTTTTTCATTTCTGTTTGGATTCTCTCTCTCTCTCTCTTGTCTCTCTCTCTCTCTCTTGTCAATCTGGCCAGGCATCTGTCAATCTTATTTGTCTTTTTAAAGAAACAGCTTTGTGTCTCATTGATCCTTTCTATGATATTTTTGGATTCTATTTCATTCATCTGTGAATTTAGCTTACTAATTGTAATTTTTCTACTTAATTTAGGATTGGATTGTTCGTGACTATCCCAGTGAACTGTATAAAGAACATGTTGTATATATACATGATGGAATGTTACACAACCATAAAGAAGAACAAAATAATGACTTCTGCAGCAACATGGATGCAGCCGGAGACCATAATACTAAGTGAACCATCACAGAAATAAACATCTGAATACCGCATGTTCTTACTCATAAACAGGCTCCGATCACTGGTCACATGAGCACAAAGGCGGGAGCAACAGATACTGGACACTGCTAAACGAGGAAGGAAGGGAGTAGGGATGAGGGGCACACAACCACACACTGGTACCAGGTCCACTATCACAGGGAGAGAGCGCCCACTAGAAGTTCAAGCCTCAGTTACATGTAATTCAGTTATGTACCCCAAAACTCTAAAATAAAATAAAAAATAAAATAAAAATGCCATTGAAAATTGATTCTGGTTTTGACATGTATGCATTTAAAAATTTGGGTTCAGTCGGGCTCGGTGGCTCAGCCTGTAATCCCACGCTTTGGCAGGCCGAGGTGAGTGGATTGCCTGAGCCTGTGGGTTCGAGACCCGCCTGGGCAACTTGGCGAGACCTCATCTCTATAATAAATCAAAAAATTAGCTGGGCGTAGTTCCAGTTTCTTGGAAGACTGAGGCTGAAGGATCGTCGGAGCCCAGAAGGTCGAGGCTGCGGTGGCCGGGAGAATGCCACTGCACTCCAGTCTGGGTGACAGAGTGAGACTCCAACTCAAAAAATAAAAAAATAAAATAAAAATATGGTTTTACAAGTAAGTAAATTTGTTGGAAAAAAAGAGTTTAAAGACAATATTTATATCAAGACTAAGCAGTAGTGGTATGGAGTTTGAAGGGAGGTGAATTGGTAGATTATGTACACTTTGATAAAGAGATTCAACTTCATTCTCATGCAACAGAAAACCTTGATTTTTAGAAGCTGAGTGACAGGATCCAATATATACTAAAAAATGAAATAAAAATATTTTGGTGGCTATGTGGTGTATTCATGCCAGGGGTTGAAGGAGATCAGATTGGTTGATGGACACCAATCAGCAAGAACTGTCGAAATCCTGATGAGATGACAGTGGCTTACACTAGATAGTGGCTGTGAGTAGGAATGGACATATTTGAGATTTTTTTAAATGAGGAAATATGTTAGTTAATTTCATGTTTTCATGTCTTTCCTTGGAACACTTTTTCTTGTTCTTGGATGGCAATATTTTTTCTACTCTGCATGACTTTATGAAGTCATTTTCAAGGTTCCAAGGATGAGGTGGTTCGTCATGATTTTGAATGTGCACGGCATTTTGTTTAGACTCGCATTATGGTACTTTCTGTATAATTTGGCTACTCAAGGTTGCATTTGTGTTCTTCACTATGAAGGAGTTGCTCAAGGAAAATATCAATAGCTTCATGATTGTGTATCAGTGTTATTTGGCATAATGGCTGGCACAAGATAGGTGTTCAATAGGTGCCCTCTAAATGAGAATTTTATGTATTTGTAAATGTTTGCTATTTTGGCTTTTGTCTCTTTGAATATTTAAATTAGTGAGGTTTATCTCTTCTTGGAGGAAAAGATTATTTTAGATAGACAATGCACTGATATTTAGAAAAATGCTTACGTTACATTTTTACAAGAGAGTAGTGAAGCTTAATATATTATTAAATCAAAATTGAGCATTAAAAATCATTTACTGCAGTGGTGATGGAGCTAGACTGATTCAGTATGGCTTTAGAATGCAAGCTGTATTCACATATAGAGCTATTTTGTGAAACAACTGAATGGAAGAATTGTAAACTATGGATAAACATGCATTTGTCTCCAAAATCAAGATAGAAGTTTTATGTAGAGTATATTTTCATGCTCAAATAGAAAAACTGATTTTTGGCACAAACTTAATGTAATATTATTTTTAAATCAGATTTTATATTTCTACATTATTATTAAAAAGTCTTTATCTGCATAACACATACACAGAGCTTTATAATAAAATGTATTCACATTTTATTTTACAGTTTTATAGATGTATGTCATATAAAAGATATATTAAGTATGTATATATGTATATTTTTTCTTTTATTTGAGTTTCGTCTTTCTCTTTGCCTCAAATAGATCTTACTATCTTTAATTTTATAAACTACCTACTGAATTATGCTATGATTTTTCTTTTCTTATAAAAGACTTTTTTTTATAGACACTGACCAAATTATTCTTCAATCAGAATTGGGATATAAGACTTTAAGCTGTAAATACAGCTTTCATGCCTCATTCCAGAACTCATTTGTTCTGAAAGTTGAACTGACTTGAATAATGCATTATTGCAAGTAAGAAAATCTTCACTCATTGATTTAAATTGCCTATGAGCTCCACTGCTTGCTTGTTTATTTGTTTGTTTGATTTATATTTTTTGGAGGACCCATCAAGGTTCCCATAAAGATTTACCCAATGAAATTGACCAAAATAAGTTGTTTAATACAGGCACCTATGGTCATCTGTTACCCAGGTTCTTTTTTGATCTCGGAGGTGATTTTTAATGTAGGTAATATAACTTTTGTTTTCTTTCAGTTTCTGATTTGTTTCTGCCTTCTACAGATCTGAATTCGTTTTGTCTTAGGAACTATGTAAGTATGCTGCAATAGCAGACGATATTTGGGTCTGTCTTTACTCTGTGTTGTATGTTTACAGGATTTCGAAAAATCTCCTGTGATTGTCATCTATTTCTTTGTAACTGGATCATGGAAACGGTTTTAGTCTGGCCTTACTTGTGTGTCTGAAACTGTCTTTGTTTGAGGACCTAACTTTTTGTGCCTTTGTACTGCTCTGTCATACTTAGGAAACATTTCAAAGCTGAAAGATCTCACATTCTTTGTAAGTAGTATTACTTTTTGCTATTTTTATTTCAAAATATTGTCACTCTGGTTGAAATTATAGTCAAGACTATAATCATTTTCTTGTCTTTAGTTATTGATATAATGACTAATCTTCTCTGATAACTTTTACTGATATTGGCTCTCCCAAATTCAGGGTACATGTTTCCAGATGTCAGCAGACATCACCATCATAAATGGACTTTTGTCAGAGTATCAGCTGGTTAGATGAGGACATCCAGAGACCTTTAGTCCAGAAACAGATGACTCCATAAGAACAGGCTGCTATGCCAAGTCTTGGCAATAAAGAATTAATTTTGTAAGATTGACCTTACCTAATATAAGGGAAATTTAATTATAGTCCATTATATTTTCAGATGTACATATTATAAAATATTTTTTTCCCTTGGCCTATTTCTAACTCTGAGATTAACAAGCCACACTTGTGCAAATTGAAATATAAAGTCTCTGTGAACAGTGCCTTGAATCAACTAATATCTCAGAATTTGAAAGTAGAGTCTTATGGCAAAAATCTTAAAATAGTTTGAAATCTAATGATCATCGTCAGAACTTAAAAATAGTTTTTTATAATAAATGACTATATATTGATTAACTTTGTCTTCAAAACTAATCAGAAAATAGTCAAATATAAAAAAATACTTTTCACATTAATGTAGCTTATTGGCACAGGTTCAATAACATTCTATCCTTTTTTTCACATCAGAATTAAACTGAATAAACTCAAATTTGTAAACAAGACCAATTCCAGAAATGCCACATTTAAAAGTAAAACTTATTATAGAAAGTAGACTGGAAGTTGCTAGGGGTTGCTGGGATAAGGGAAGGGGTTATTGCTTAATGGATACAGAATTTCTGAATGAGGTAATTTCAAAAATATTTTGAAAATAGATCCTGGTGATTGTCACACAACATTGTGCATGTAATCATTGCTATTGAATTGTACCCTTAAAAACTCATAGAAGCAGGAGAGTAGAATAGTAGTCTTTGGAGTCTTAGGAAGTAGGGAATTGAATTCAATGGATAAGTTTCAGTCTTACAAGATGAACAAGTTCTGGAAATCTGATGCATGATATTGTGCCTATAGTTAACTATACTGTATTGAACACTTAAAAATTTGTTAAGGGGCTAGATCTTAGGCTGAGCGCAGTGGCTCGCACCTGTAATCCCAGCACTTTGGGATGCCAAGGTAAGAGTATTGCCTGAGCTCAGAAGATTGATACCAGTCTGGGCAACATGGCAAGACCTTATCTCTACAATAAATAGAAAAATTAGCCAAGTGTGGTGGCACACGCCTGTAGTCCCAGCCGTTTGGAAGGATGAGGAGGAAGGATCACCTGAACCCTGGAGGTTGAAGCTGTGGTAGCCATGAGTGTGTGTGCTAGTGCAGTCCAGCCTCTGACTTAAAAAAAAGAGGTTAGATCTCATGCTAAATGCTCTTACAACAACTTGAAAAATGGCAAATTGCACGATATCTCTATTTCATCATAATAAAAATTATTGAAAATGCAAAAACTTCTGCAAAACCAAAGAAACTGTCAAGAGAGCAGGGAGACCGCCCACAGACTGGGAAAAAGTATTCGCCAACTCCAGGTCTGACAAAGGCCTAACATCTTGGATCTACAAGGAACTCAAACATGCTGAAAAGAAAAAGACAAACAACCCCATTATAAAGTGGACAAAAGATATGAACAGACAATTCTCAAAGGAAGGCATTCGAGCGGCCAGCAGACACATGAAGAAATGTTCAACCTCACTAATCATCAAGGAGATACAAATTAAAACCACACTGAGATACCATTTAACTCCAGTCAGAATGGCAATTATCAATAACTCAAAAACTAACAGATGCTGGAGAGGATGTGGTGAAAAGGGAACACTACTACACAGTTGGTGGGAGTGTAAACTAGTGCAACCTCTGTGGAAAGCAGTGTGGCGATTCCTAAAAGCTCTAAATATCGACCTCCCATATGACCCTGCAATCCTCCTGCTGGGAATATACCCTGAAGAACTCAGATCACTCTGTCAAAAAGATACCTGCACACGAATGTTTATTGCAGCATTGTTCACAATAGCAAGAACCTGGAACCAACCATGCTGCCCATCAAAAGAGTACTGGATTAAAAAAATGTGGTACTTATACACAATGGAATACTATGCAGTCATAAAAAAGAACAAAATCATGAATTTCGCAGCAACCTGGATGGAACTAGAGTCTATAATACTGAGTGATCTCTCACAGAAACAAAGATTTGAGTATCACATGTTCTCACTCATATAGTGGACCTTGGACATCTATCATAACACTATAAGAAAAGGACTGACAGTGGGAAACTATGGGGGGGGACTAGGGAGGGAAGGGAGGTGGGACTAACAGTAGTCAATATCTGTCTGGGGACGGGGAGACACCCCTTATCAACAAGGGTGCCTGAACGATGCACATTTGTATACCTAACCCTTAACTGTACCCCACAATTTTATAATAAAAAATAATATGTTTAAAATAAATAAAATTTAAAAAAGAAAATGCAAATCTTCTCAAATTAACTATGATAAGTCTATTTTAAAGGACAAGGCTTTTGAAAATTTCATAGAGCTTTGAATTCTCTTCTGGATTGATATGATTCTAGTATTTAGAGATTATCTGACTTACAGATAGTAAAGGATGTTACTTCCTGACAGGCCAGGGACATTGGTGAACCTGGGGCCTCTTAGAGAAAGAGACACATAGCTACAAACAATGCCTGGTAGAAGTGCACACGATATATGATAGTATTTCTAGCACCACAGAAGAACATAAATAACACTATAATCCTTAGGAAGATTCTAGTCAGAAGGTAACTTTCTAACCTTAATATCTAGACATTGTTTTGTTAAACATATAATAAGATATACTAATCATCACTTCTCATTTCCTCTATAAAGATAAAAGAGGTCAAAATAGATCAGCGCATCAAATTAATTATGCTGAGTTAGAAAGTCACAAAACACACCTGATCAAAGGCAAGGCCCCGCTGACTGATTCTGACCATTAGGATATTCTGAAAAAGCAAAAGTAACATTTCATAGTTAGTTTATCCTCTAACTGGGGTATCTGCCAGGTCACTGATAAGAAGTAAATTTCTAAAGACTTTGCATTCTGAGAGATAACTCTTGAATCACAGGGCAATTCCAAATTTTTAACATTCCAAAATAAACCAAGTTACTGTTGTTTCTTTATCAATGTCAAGAACTCTGGTTCTTCATCAAAAGAGACCCAATATGCACTTAGAATTTTGCCCACTATTTATTTTCAGCTATAAATATGACCTTTGGTAATTACACAGTGATTGTTTTAAAATATAAAATCCCTTACATAATGCTTTATTGAAAGTAAAACAAGACAAACCCTATCTGCTCACAGTGATCAAAATGGCTACTTTACTGTAGAACAGCATATGCTTTGAATTTGTAGAAACCTGCTTTATTTCATACCTGAGAAAGTAACTTTTGGTGATGCACGCTTTATAAAGACCACAAATCACCCTCTTTGGGTTTCCATAAGACCTGTAAAAATGTAACTTTGTTCCAGATTTTTTGTAGCTGGCAACATGCATGTCTTTTTTCTTTTTTTCCTCCTCAGATTTAGACTCTGGGAATATACCAACTCAGTGGCCTGTGTTATATGAGGTGAGATTTTGGATTCGGTCTTATGCATGACTTTGATCTTGCATTCTTCCTTTTAAAATAAAACAGTTAATTTGGAATCAGAATATTTCAGACTCAGGATTTCTACATATAACTTTTCTTTAATTTCAATTTCAGATTTTATTTTATTTTTGTAACATATGGTAGTAATTTAACTTAATTTCTTTCTTCAACAAAGAAAACAAAAATAACAGTTCTTGTTATTTTGTTTTTTTCCTGGTGACAACGAGTTAGCATTTTCTGGTAGGCGCTACTGATAAATTTACTATTACTTCCATATATATTAAAATGGTAGAATAATATTCAGAATAGGAAAAAATTGAATTGTCACAATTTTATCAAATAATGATCTACCAAATATTAAATAATATTGGAATTGATACTTAAAATTGAAATGCTAAATATAAAATGACTTAGAGAGTGTAAAATTTAGCAGATTAAAAAGATCTGGAATTGAAAATATGCCAAAATTTAAGAATTTATATTATTCGCTTGAATTCTCTTTTCTCCTGTTCTGAAGTATTACTTTTCATAATCTTCTGATTACAATAGTGTTCCACAATAATTTCATTTCTAGTGGATAATATTTTTTAACAAGTTCTGGAAAAGATTTACATTTGGAAAGTCCTTACTTGCTAAGAGATTTTAAACCATGGTCAGTTCTTACACTGAAAGCAATGTACAGGTAGGTTACTTTAAACGGGCTTTAGGCTGCACTAGACTAAGATGGAGGCTTAACTCCATCTACTGGGGGCCTCACTTACTGGGTTCTATTTTCAAATGGAAGATAAAGCTAGCTGACACCCTTCTGGTTCTAGCTTGTGAAAGAGAATAGATGGCAGACAGACGTCTCTGGGAGTGTCTGTGTTGTCATTACTCTTTATTAAGTTATAGGTTTGGAAAGAAATACAGAAAAGTAAAAGGAAAAAAATTCATCCATAATTGACTACTGCAAACAATTTTTTAACATTGCTTTGACTTTTATTCCATAGTTTTGTGTTAATTTTGCAAAATATTTTCTCTTGAGTGTAAAATGCCAGTGACTATATGGTGTAACATTTATTTAATAACACATTTTCAGAAAATAAAACAAAAAAGACCAATTTAGATATTCATAAGTGAAAAAATATATTGGATATGTGGTAGCTTTGATCAAAATTTATATATACAAGTGAATCTTATCCTGTTCAATTAACATTTACCAAATAACAATTTTCCATGGTAATAGAAACTCATAATGTAATTTTAACAGCTGCACATAATTCCACCTTGTGGATTTATCATATTTATTTAACATTCACCATTGTTAGCATGTATTTTGATTACTGTTATAAATAACTCTGAGGATATATTTGTGCATAAATCAGTTTTGTATTTCAGATTATTCTCTTAAGATAGATTTGTGGAATTGGGATAATTAGGTTAAAGAATGAGAAAATATTTATGATAATTGAAAATATTGTCAGATATCTTTTCAGAAGAATTTGTAACAGTTTTATGACAATGTCTAACGGGAGAGGGTTTTTTTGTTTTGTTTTGTTTCCAATTTGTCTTTTAAATTGTGTGGGGATCTCACTAGCAAGTCATGATGTGGAGAGGAAGATAAAATTCCCTTTCGTAGTTCAAAGATTGTATACTCAGAAGAGCAAAATTTAAGTGTTATTTTTTGTCACTTCTCTGTGACCTTTGCTAACAAAAAAACCATGAGATTTGCAGAGGAAAAAAGGAGCACTTTATTTTCTGAAAGCAATCTGTAGATTGGGGAGATGCAGCCTTTGGGACAAAGTGAACAAGCGCTCCAAGAAGGGGCTGGAGAATTAGAAACTATAAAGGCAAAAACTACAAGGCTGTGGAGCGGGATCTAAGTTGTAAGGAACAGAACCTTGAATTGGATGACTTTTAAGGCTAAAACCATGAGTCCCTCTTTGCTGGCTGATTTTAGGTGGTCAATTGGGAAATTTTTAGTTGCAGTCTATTTCTGCATTGATAGGCATTGATAACAAAAACCGATTTAGCTTGATTGCAGAAAGGAAAGTCTTGTGACATTTTTGCATAGATTTTGTTCCCACCTCTCATCCTGCCATAATCACCTGGTTCTGCTTTAAATTGAGCATCTCAGCCACAGGAAGTTTGTTTTGTCTATAGGTGGGAGCATAATTTGACACCTTGTACATAATTTTCTCCAGTTCTTCTACCTGTAAGATAGAAATAATATTTGCTTTCTGTCTGGCTTATAAGCCAGTATTGTATTAATCAAATATTTGAAAGAATGTTGAAAAATGCAAAGTACTGAAACAATCTGTTCTCCAAATTACTGAAAAGTAACTGATGGTAAAGAAATAGGGAGTGGGTTTTCATGAAGCAGAACAAAGTAAGAGAGGGAATGTTAGAGCTTACACAACTCATATCAGTGAGAATAAATTCTCCATCTGAAGAGAATGAAAAGATGGGAGGAAGAACTTCAAGTGGTGTGGTGGTGAGAATAGTGGACAAAAATAAAGCAGCTGAGGGTACACAGAAAAGGTCATGAGAATACAACAGAGAGAGGAGAGTCCTTGCTAAAGAAAGGAAAGAGAATGACAAGCTCTAAGAAGGAGTGTTGAATGAAGTCTACAGAGGAAGAAAGAAAAGATGGCAGAGAGCATCTGGAGATGGTAATAGAAGACCAAGCACAATAGGAGAAGTGGGGATAATTCAGATGTAACCCAAACAGACACAGCAAAGCAATATCACAGAGGAAACACAGAAGCCAAATTAGGAGCAAAATAAAAGTAAATAACTTGGAAGTGAGGAGCACAGCCTCAAATTGGTATAAACATTCAAAAGGTAATAAATTTAATTACTAAACTTTGACCAGAAATAAAAAAGCAAATTGTTTTAAGGCAAGGTGATGAAGGCGAAGATAAAGGCTGAATTTTAAAGAAAAATGTATTTACTGTGAAGAAATAAACTCAGGGACTTTTATATTTATTGTTAGGGAAAGAGTTTATCAGAAGCTAGCCAGGGTTTCCATTAACACATTCTGTGAATATTCAAAAAATATATACCATTGAGGATGTAAGATATACGATCATGGAGATAGATTCAGGAAGAGAGAAACAGGTTTATGAGTACATATGTCGCCCTAAGGAATTTTTTTTTTTTACCCTAAGGAAATTTAAAGTGACATATTTTAAAAAGAAGAGGAAGCAAGAGAGGAAATTATCTCTCTATGTTTAATCACGACCCACCAGAAAATCTTGTTGGCGGAAAGGGATCAACCAAAGCATGCTAAAGCATGGGGAGAGAGTGACCCTGTAACTTTGGAAATCATAACTCTGACTGGGAACAGTTATATGTGTCTTGAGCATTAGTAAAGCAGCTTAAACAATTCATTCTGAGTGATAGGGCACATATAAAGAAGAAAAGGGGGTACCTGTAATCAAAGGCAAATACAAAAGCCTGGCATGAATCTTTAGGAATACTGGAGCCAGTGTTTGAGCTACAGTCTCAGTTCCAAATCCGCTCTTCTATACTCAGCACAGTGGGGCTGGGACTGGGACTCTGCAGACCACATTTCTGTTTTGCCAGCTGCTCCTTGCTACACTCTGGCAATGGGGACACCACAGGCTGGAGGATAGGAAAGGGGCTTTCTCTTTCCCGTAACTTGTATCTATATCCTGTTCCTGTCAGCATCATGCCAGCTGTGCTTTTTACCCAGGCAGAGGCAGTTCCTTTCTGATGCAGCACCTGAATCCGGTTTGCAGTTTTCTTCTCACTTGCAGAACCAGCCTCAATGGACTTCTTCAGAGACACTAGCACCAGTCAACTAGCATTCTCTCTTCAGAAGTCTGAGTCTCAGCTTCCAGTGATCTCTCCTCCAACCTTCCAGGCTGTACTAATGCCAACCATTTCCCCTTGTTCCCCAACTCATGGGGGTGGTCATTGTTTCCCACAGTTACTATTTCCATGATGATTTTGTAAACTCTTTTGACCCTTTCTAATTAACAACTTTAGATCTGATGAACAATTCCTAAGCATTTAATGAATTAATTTTGGTAAAATGTACTTAGATTAATTATGAAAGGTTCTTTGGCAACAATCAGAATATTAAGTGCATTAGAGATTCTCTTAGCCCCTCTGATTATAATAGAAGCTGCAAACTTAACATGACAGAAAAAGAGAACTGTTTAATACATCGTTTTAATTTTTTCTCTTTTACAAAAGCTTTATATTAAAAGCACAGAACAGATATATTAATAAGGTAATTGATGCCTAGATGGGTGAGGAAATAAAAGAAATTTGATACTTTAGGTGAAAATAGGCTAGGCAAACAAGGGAAAATATGGACAACTATGTCAGGTATCACATAAATGGCCAAACTTGAGATAGCCTCTGCTGATATCCTTGTGAAGAAAATGGAAAGAAGTAAAACAACAATTGTATAGTCAGGTGGATATGTGCTGGGTTGAATTACCATCGCCAAAGTTATTGATTAAAGGATCAATGATAATAAGCAGTGAGGCACTCCAGCACTTTTTCACAGGATCTGCCCTTGGCTTTGTCCTATTCCACATTTTATTTTAAATCAATTATGTCATTTCCTTTCTGCTAAAGACCACCAGCAACATACCCACAGTTGAAAAAATTGAATTTAATATTTGTCACAGTGAGTAAGAATGCTCATGATGGGGAATTCTATTATAGAATTTGGATTTTGATTGAGTAATTTTGGGGAGAGTCTAAGGAAGTGGACTTTGCTCTGAACTGGATGCTGTGAGACAGCAGGGGCAATTCTATGACTGGACATCTCAATCTACCTCATCTATAAAGAGAGCGCACTGAAGGTGGATAAAGCAGGAGTTGACAAGGAGGCAGCGGTCATTGGCATTAGCAAGGAGCAGAGGAATTTTGGTATTTGGGGAGTTGCATGGTGACTGTTTGGTTCACGGGTCATATTTTCAGAGTGACCTTGTCTGATGTTGCTATTCTGTGAGATGGTTTATGTTCAGCAAGAGAAAACCACGGCTAAGCTGTAGGCAACAGACCAGGATGTCGGGGGTGCTTTCCTCTTTCTCAATGATTTATTTAAATAAATACTTAAAATGTAACTTTATCAAATTTGTAGAATACACCAAGTTGACAAAAGATAGTCAACCATAAGTAAAACTGGAAAGAAAAATGTATATTCTCTAGAGTCTAGAGATAAAATGTTGGTTAGAGATCAAATACAAACTGGCCTTTGGTAGATGAGAGACTACACCTGGGCGATTAATTATGTATCCAAGTATAAAGTCAAATACAGGTGAAAAACAAGAGGTTTAATTCTCCATGTTGAAAATATGAGACTTTCATTCCCATTTTCTTAAAGCATTTATTTCAGAGACTGTGTTCTTTATCTCTTTAAAGACCCAGGATTGTCTTTCTCAAGGACCTGGGAGCCATCTCTGTGAAACATAATCATCAAGGAAGACGGTGCTCCTCTCTCCTAGTTTCTGTGGGAGGATGAGAGCCTTTCTTTGGCTCCCACAAAATTACAAAACTACCTCTTGTCAGTAAGATATGAAAAATTTAATTTTCCTTTGGATAAGTCAGTTAACTAATACAGATGGGCATCTCAATGACCAGGTGAATTTATGATGGATTTTGTGTGACAAATGGTATTGTCAAGTCCTTTTATTTGAGAACCAGTTACTGTTTATCTTGAGAACATGTGTGTAATGGGTTGTGTCTGCTTAGCTATGTGAAAAAAGATTTCTTTGGGTTGCGGTGATCTCTTTAATGGATTGTCTGTGATGCATATCATACTCTGGTTTAATGGTTATTCAAAAATAAAATTGCTTTCCTTTCTCTTCTACTTTTGTGCAGACGTTTCCGGGTAGAGAGTGGTGGAGATTTTGTTTTTATTTCCACTTCCCCAACATGAGATCACAGAGCAGTGGTAAAGGTAGAATAGTAATGGTCACCCAGCTTCAAATTCAGAGGTTGTTTTAGGAAATCACCCTGCTACTAATTAAAGGTTATTCATTAGTTATATGAGGTCACCATTCTGAAATTATACATAAAAGAAGATGGGCTGAAAACAAGAAATAAGTGGAAAACACTGTTCTTTGGTTCAAAGAAGATGCCTTTCTTAGTTTGGATATGCATTTAAATGTATAAAATTGCAAAAAGTAAGCTGATTCAAAGTTATAAGATAATAAAAGCAATGTCTTGATCCCATTTAATAAGTTATAAGTAGAAAGGTCTCAGAAAGTGCTTTATGTTTAGCAATGTGTCCCCTCTTATTCTCACCAACTTTCTTCCTGAAGAGCCTCTAAATTTCAGGATGTTCATGAAATTCTATAGCATTGGTAACATGGCTTGGTGGGTGAAAAGTGTTTTGGGGGAGGAGTGCAGCTGCTGGCACCATTATCTATGCCACACTGACATTTCCTCAGATATAGCCCATCCAATCTGAATCTTGGGTGCAGTAAATCATTGTTGCTGGAACTTGCATGATGCCCACATTTTCAACTTCTCTTCAGTCAGATGAAAACCAGCACACTCATCGACAACACTTCCTTTCCTGTCACAAGGGACAAAATGTGTATGGTAACTGACTCTCTGTGTTTCCACTAATCCTTGATGATTTCTTGAGAGTATAGCAAGAGCTATATCTTGCAGGGCAGAGCAGGAGGTCACAGAGTGTAAGTAAAATACGAGAAAGAACACGATGGACCATACATCACAATATCATTTAATCACAAATTTCCTCATTTGCTCAGACAATTCATGAAATTATTCTGAGAAAAAAATGAAGAGGTAATCACACATAAAATTCAGATGATAAGTATTGCCTGATAGTTACAAAACAAAATCATGTTATAAGCAAATAATTCGGAAGGTGGTAGAGAAAGACTGAGGTGGACATAATTAAGATGAACAAGGTATAAGTTATTATAGTTAATTTTATTTTGACAATTATTTTGAAATTTGTACAATAATATCAGGACTTTTAAAAAAAAGAAACGTCACTAACCTACTGAAGTTGGATGATCTTTACAAAATCTCAAAAAGTATGTTCTATGATTTCTACAATATATTTGAAACTTCACTTAAATTATATGTTAGACAGTTTTCATGGTATTCTGATTGTCTCTTTAGTTAAAAATAAAAGAAGAGAATTTAATGAATCATAGGAATGAATTTAATTATTAACAGAAATATTCTATGTGTTAGAAAATTTGGAAGCAAAATTTCTCTTTGGTCAACTGACTATTGTAAAAGGCTAAAGAAAACCATATGCCCTTTAAAAGAGATGTTTGTAGGTTGACCTACAAAGTTTAAAATGGGCTTTTTTAGGAAAGTATAAATGGAATCTTCTAAATACACAGCAGTGTTACATTTTGAAAAAATGAGGGTAGTCTCCAAGGGTGGAGTTTACATTTTTTTCCTATAATATAAATAACTGCATTGGGGGAAAAAAATATATTGTCATGGAACAAAGTGGCAAAGGGGAGCTTGAAATGTAGAGGTTTGTGGATTATGTGAAGAAAACAAACAATGGGGTTTTCCAGTCTCTAATATAGTTCACATGGAGTTGTGCATGGTGGGAAAGAAAGATAATGAGTTCCTTTTAAGACAATGTTGAGTTTGTGAGGGGGATATCCAGGTAAAGGTCTATAGACTTGGAGCTCATTAGAGAAATTTAAACTCGAAAAAAAGAGATGATACAAAAGTATCATCTCAGAGATGATACAAAAGTAATTGAATATTAATTAATTGAATATTAATTATGGTATAAATTAAGAGAATCTGAAAAACAAATAGAGACATTAGATTTTTTTTAAAAAAGCCTACTTCTAAATTATGCTGTCTTTCTAAACTAGGTTTAAGTGAGAAGAAAACAAGGAATTGAAACTTTAAATATGTGAATTTTTAGTTGTAAACACCATAGATGATCATTTTTTACCAACTTCATTACTCTGCGGCCCATGCTAGTCAAAGTCAGGAATCAAATCAATTACTTTCTTGGCATTTCTCCAATTTTGTGACCTAAATCTTTCCAGCATGAAATCACCTCCAGATGCCTGAGCTTTCAGACTGTACTCAGAATTCACTCTTCTACACCTCCTCACCCCAACCAGCCCTCAGGATTTCAGAGTTCTCATCGTTCCCTCTAGTTCAGCTATTTTCCATGAAAACTTTATTATTTTGTTTATTTCTCCTGTTACTTCTTTCCTACATAACAGCTAAATCATCTGATGCCTGATATACTCAATATGAAAGAGCACTACTGTGATTATATCTATATTTCCTTTTTTTCTCAAGCAACATATATACCCTTTTATTAAGAAATGATTGCAATTTTAACCACTATAGAGGATTAGGAAATTGGTTGAGGCAAAGATAACTTGTGCACAAGTTGTACAAAATACACTTTGATTATTTACTGTAGGATTAGTTGAAACGTTAGTTTTGCTCGATTATAAAAGTTATGTAATTTTAGAAAATTACATGAATAAAAAAAGAATAAGAAAGAAAATCAAGCTTGCCTAGGGATAACAACTGATAGCTTTTCTGGTTTGTTTTTTTTTAATACATATTTATTTTCAGTATCATCATCATCATTCTTATCTTCTAACAATTTCTTTTTCTATTATTAGTACCAAAATTGTTTGCTTACCCATTGTATGCTGACATTGGGCTAAATGGCTTATGTAAATTATTTTATTTAGTTTTCAAAACAGCCTCATTCTATAGATTTATTTTTTCAATTTTGCAGAAAAGAAATTGAAACTTAGAAAAGTTAAGGAATTGATTTTGGCCTTCCCAGTCTCCAGAACTGTGAGAAAATAAATTTTTGAGTGTTTAAACCACTCAAAAAAAAAAAAAAGAAAGAAAAGAAAAGTTAAGGAATTTGCATAAATCGGGTAGCCTGAATCTTGAGCTTTACTTTTGAGATTATATTATATTAAATTGGGTGCTGTTTAAAAATATTGATGTCTCTTAACAGATTTCTTACTCAGTAATGTTTGTGTTATTTTTCTTCCAATAAAAACTTTTTTACTCTTATCCTTTGAATGCTAGTTGTGGTAAGGTAGGTTTACTAAGATACTTTGGACCATAATTACTTCACAATTAGAGTAACCATTCTATCTAGCCTTCATTTGAGAAAGTTATATTTTTGTTACTCATACTTTTGTTCTTTGCCTGGTACTAGGCAACAGTGTAATTAGTGACCATAGCAAATTACACACTATTTTTAGAATGTCTGTGTGCTTGAATTGAATTGTAATGTCCTGAATTGAGTAGTAACATCTGAAGTAATATCATCTAGGCCCAAAATATACTAAAGGAGAAGTTTGAAACTTTCCATCAATATATTCAAATCAAGTAAGCTATGGGAACCATATATGTGTGTGATTGTATGTATACATTTAACACACACATATATAACAATTAAATCAATATAAAATAGTGCTGCTCTTAAATTTATAAAATCCAGATAGTCTCTTTCATGCTCTCAGGAGCTATGGTTGATAGCTTTTGTAAATAAAAATAAGGACACCAAATTAAATTTGAATTTCAATAAATAACAAAATTTTTAAGTATAAGTATGTCCCAAAGAGTGCATCAGGTGTATTTATGCTAAAAAAGAAAATCATTGTTTATCTGAAATTCAAATTGGACATCAAGTATTTTACCTGACAAATGTATCTGATGAATCTCCTTAGACATGGACTAATGCTCATTCAATCAATTAAGTGGTTTCACAGCCTTTCTTTTGAAAAATGAAGAATGTCCTTCACTCAGTGCACCCTGTAGCTTTTCACAAGGTGGGGCTTGGAAGACCTCCATCTTGCCCCAGATTATGTGGTAGTTTCTTAGTGACTCACATTGAATGGCTGCTATCTGGTATGTGACATAGGTGATTCTCCCTACCAACAACAAAAAATGCACTTATTAAACAGTTCAATCATGTGAATAAGACAATATTTTAGAAGAGTCATTCTCCATTCTCTTGGAGATTCTGATGTGTCCTATCATAACAAGGCATGAAAGCTGCAAAGAGCGGGATTGTAGATTGCATGTATGCATGCACATATTTTTATGCACTGTAGTTTAGTAGTATATCTGCTCTTGTTTAATGCTTTATCATATCTCTTATTTTTTGCTATATTCATATGAATTTGTAAGATGCTCCAAATGATACCTGGCACAATATGCCTTTTCATGTTGTTGCAATATGAAGAATAATGAACCATTAGGGTATATTTTTGGCCAAAAATGTTGAATATAGTTATGCCTTTACAGTTAACTTTCATCTAAGTGTATGAATGATACTAGAGGAACAAAAGAAAAAACACAATGTAGTAACTAGACTCTAAAGATTGCTCTCCAGTGCACACATCCTGTATTTACTCCCTTGCATTGTCCTCTTCCCTTAAATTTAGGCTAGCCTTGTGACTTGCTCTTTGAACCATAGATTGCTGCAGAAGTGACGCTGTGTGATACCCAAGGGTAGATGATAAGAAGCCTTGCAGTTTTTCATCTTGGAACATTTCTTCTGGATGTTCCCTCTTGGAACCCTGCCTCCATGCTGTAAGAAGCTCAGGACATACAGGCATGCCACAGATTAGCATTCCAGGTGACAACTCCACTGAGCTCTGAGCCGAGAACAAGCATTAACTTCCAAGTATGTGGGTGAGCCAACCTGGACATCCACCCTAGTCAGGGCTTCTAATTCTTTCAGACCTAGACATCATCGAACTCAAACTTCATAAGAGACCCTGAGTAAGTACCCCTGGGCTGAGCCCAGTCAATCCATAACACTGATATAATATGCTGTTGTTTTAAATTTGGGAATTGTTAGTTATTCAGCAACAAGTAAATAGAACATATCACAAGAAAGCAAACAGACAAACCCAGAATGGGGACATGCTGCAGGACAACTTAACCAGTTTGTTTAACAGGTCAATAGCAGAAAAGAAGAAAAATGAGGAGAATGTTCTATTTTATACTAGAATGACTTTTGAGACATTACACTGAAAGATCATGTATGGATATTTTTCAGATTCTAATCCAAATAAAACAACTATGAAAAAATTTATTGAGAACATTTGGGAAATTAGAATATAGGTTATTGATAATTTGTTAAGAATTATGACTACCTAAGACAAAACCTCATGGTTTTTAATAGTTACATATGAAACTATATGAGAGAGCAGTGATATTTTCCATTTGCATCTATTTGTTACTAGTTGTGTTTTGATGGCTCTGGTTCTTTGAATACATTTAGATGAAAGCTCTATGTATAGGGATCTGGTTAATAACCCTTCTTTCAAAGATAAGTAAAATAAAGAAAAAGATCACTGCATTAAAATGCCAAAAGGAGGCTCAAAGTATAACTTTTACAGTGACCTTCAAACTATTTTGGACCTTTCATTTTAAATCAATAACAAATTGATAGATAATAGTATACTTTTTTTCTCATCAAAAGTCCTTTTATAAACCTGAAAGGAGTCTGAGAACCCCAAATGAAGTTCATGTTAAATCACAGAACCAAGAGTTAAGAGTTGAACTTAAAATAGTCAAGGATAAACGGGTTCAGTTTGATGTAGACAGCTTTATAAGAATCTTTAAAATTCTTATAATGTTCCTGCTGTGAGATGAAGCAGTGATAAAAACTCATTCTTTTCAAATGGCCCTAAAAAGAAATGCCTCTTCTGAATATGCAAAATGTTAAATGAATTATTAATTTATATTTTTAAAGCTTTCACAGACCCTAATATTATCTCAGATTTTTTGACGAAGGTCTTGATTCTTGAGTCTTTTTCAATAGGATGATAATTTTGTCAAACCAGGGGAAGCCTGCCTGGTGTGATGGCAAGAGAATAAAGGGAATTCATTTACTTTCTGTAAATTAGTTATTAAATGTCATATTGACATTTGACATTGACATTGAAAAAAATGACTGTAGAGGTTTCCTTTCTTTTTGCTGCTTTCTGTAAAAATATAAATTCATAGCTTAAAAAATGTTATCTATTTCTCCAAACTTTCATTGAAAAATGATAAAATGATTGTTAGGAACAGAGAGTCAAAAAGAGTATGCTACAGTTTGTAAAATGAATTAGTTTTTAAAGCACTGTATTTAAACAAGTATGTCTTAGTATTCACTAATAGAGAAAAACATAATATTGTGGATCCATTCTGATCCAGGAGGTGATCACTTAAGTCTCCATGGATAATTTAGAATTGACCATACATGTACTCTGCAAAGATAATAAACTTAACAATAAAAGAAAATTAAGGAGTTTCCTTTGAAGTACAGTGCAATGTGTTTGATATAGAGTAATCTTGTATAAAAAGTAATATATTTAAAAAATAAAGGTAAAGACATTTTTCTAGCACTATCTGAACATTAACAATTAGGATATTTTGCATCCATGGTGTTACACTCACTCCCTGCTTTTATCTTTGCTAAATGCTGGCTTGGCAATAAAGCAGTTAAATCCATTGTTCTGGTGCTTCCAACTTCCATTTGGCTAGCTTAGAGAAATAGTGTCCTATGGGCAATTTGTTTCTTGAGACCCCCAGATTCAAACTCTCTATTATCTCCTTTCTTAGTACTCCCCACCTTTCTTTCTTTTTTTGTGGGGGCAGGGAGGGCCTTCTTTTTTGGATTTCTTAGCTCACTGTCAATGAAAGCTCAATTCAGGTCATTCAACCTGAGGGAAGATTAATATCTAACAAGAAAAGTCATTGCTCCAGGGATAGTTCCATCTCATGTCTTCATTAGGGTTCTGAGATTCCAGGGTACCTGACAAATAATTGTAAAAAACATTGCAGACATTTTTGATTGTATTCTGAGAAATTCAGTTTCAAGTGTGAGGAGTGGAGTGAAGTAATCTATGTTTTAAACAAACTCCCAAAGTTACTCTTTATTTATTTTAGTTATGGCATTTAAAAAATTAGCTTTATTGGACTATAATTCATGTTCCATGTACTTCACCCATGTAAAATGTGCAATTCAATTGCTCTTAGTATTTTTTACAGAGTTGTGCAGCCGTCACCATAGTCAATTTTAGAGCATTATTGCTATAAGAAACCCTCTACCCATTAGCAGCAACTCCTCATTCTGTCTTCCCATCAGCCCCTAGCAACCACGCATCTACTTTCTGTCTCCATAAATTTGCCTCATCTGGACATTTTATATAAATGAAATCATACAATCTTTTGTGACTTCTTTCTTTTACTTGGTATGCTTCCAAAGTTCAGTCATGTTGTAGCGTGTACCATGCATCAGTATTTCATTCTTTTTTATCTGCTGTAAGTTTTTTCATGGTTTACACATACAATATTTAATTTATCCATTCATAAAATCATGGATATGTGGATATTTGACTATAATGAATAATGCTACTGTGAACATACATGTACAAGTTTAAAACATGCATGTGACTGTATGTTTTAATTTATGTTGGGTATAAACCTGAAAGTTTTATTTCTGTGTCATATGGTAATATCAACTTTTTGAAGAACTGTCAGACTGTTTTTCCAACACAGCTTTACCATTTTATATTCTCACTTTCACTGCATGAAGGTTCCAATTACTCTTCATCATTGTAGACAATTGTTTTCTTTTAAATAAATTTCAGCCATCCTAGTAGGTGTGAAGTAGTATCACAGTGTGATTTTATTTTCATTTCTCTAATGACTAATAATGTTGGACACCTTTTCATGTACTTTGGGTCATTTTTATATCCTCTTTGGAAAAGCGTCTGTTTAAATCCTTTGCCCAAGTTTTAATTATTTTATTTATCTTTTTGTTATTCAGTTGTGTAGAGGTTGTTGTTTTCTGTTTTTGTTTTTTTCTTATTTTGAATGCAAGCCCATTATCAGATATATTATTTGGAAATGTTTTCTTTCATCATGTTGTGAGTTGTCATTTCAGTTTCTTGATGATGACTATTGAGACACACCGGTTTCTAATTTTGATGCAGTTCAACTTACCAATTTTTTTTTTTTTCACAACTTGTGCTTTTGGTGTCATATCTAAGAAACCATTACCTAATCCAAGATCATGAAGATTTACTCCTGCATTGTCTTGTAATTTTAACCTTTGTATTTTTTTCTAAGATTCATTTTGAGTTAATTTTTCTTATGGTGGGTGATATGACTCCAATTTCATCTCTCTTCATGTGGATATTCGACTGTTCCACCACTATTTGTTGGAAAATTATTCTTTCTTCATTGAATTGTCTTGGCACCTCTGTTGAAAGTCAATAACCATAAATGTAAGAATCTATTTTGAGACTCTCATTTTAGTCTATTAACCTCTATTTCTATTTTTGTGCTAGTACCATATTCTCTTTCAATTACTATAGATCAGTGTTAAGTTTTGAAACAGGAAATGTGTGTTCTCCAACTTTCTTCTTTTTCTGTTAGACTGTTTGACTATTCTGGTCCCTTTGTAATTCCACAGAAAATTTGGGATTAATTTATAAATTTCTACAAAGAAGTTAGTTGGAGTTTTGACAAAAATTGCCTCAAATCTATAGATTAATGTGGGAAATATTGGCATCTTAAAAATTCTATGTCTTACCATCATTGAACATGCAGAGTCTTTCAACTGTTTAGATCTTTGATTTCTATCAGTGATGTTTTATAGCTTTTAACTTATAAGTCTTGTACTTTTTCTGAAATTTATACATAAATATTTTGAGTTTTTTGATTCTTTGTAAATAAAATTTTTATTAATATTATTTTTGTAATAGTATTTGAAATCATCATTGCTAGTGTATAGAAGTAAACTTGATTTTTACAATATTAATCTTGTATCATGTAATATTGTTGAGTTTATGTATCAATTCCGATTTTTTTTAGTAAATTGATTAAGATTTCCTGTATACCAGATTGAGTCATTTGCAAATAGAGATCATTTTACTTCTTCCTTTTTTATTTGTATACCTTTTTTGGCTTGTTTAATTTCCAGATTCCCTGAGTAATTACGATTCAAGTGGTTGGAGGAGCAGGTTTGAAAAAGTCAAATTGAAAAGGAAGCGTTAGGTCTTGACAAAGACAGAACTGGGGTCTTAGAAGCTTATAATTAAATCACATAAGAATAGTAGGTGTCCACTCCTTTATGGATAATTACAGTCCCCGAGAGAGATGGCTGAGAACTACAAAAATTGTAGCCAAGTTTATCTGTTGTTTTTTAGAATTTTTTAAAATATTGATTTTAATGATACTCTCTGAGGAACAACTTATAAAACAAACATACTATTTTTAAAACTTACTCTACCTAAGAGTCAGTATATTGAAAAAGGGAAATAGTTTTGTTTTTTTTTTTAATTTTAGTTTCAAGTTTATCATTTAGCAGTTCTAGTTTTATGACCTGGGGAGAATCAATTAGTCCCACTAATTTTAATTTTTCTGATAATAAAATAATGGTAGCATGATCTCCTTAAAGTCTCAGGAATGTTTAGAACATTATAGATGGTAACATATGCTTATAGATACCTGATGTTTAAATTCTTTTTATATCATAGTATTATTACTCACATTTGAAATTACATTTAAATTAAAACATTATTCAAAATATTGATATCTTTCACTCTGTGTGTCCAACATTTAATATCCTTTGAACTAAGGACTTTTAAAATACAAATATAGTCATAATTTTAAATATAATTTATAGTAAATTAGAATGTTATTCATGGTATTAACCATATTCATTCATGAGGGAATGTTGTGTATTTTAGAAGACTTTTTAATTTCATCTCATAAAACCAATACTATTTGACAATAAACTTTTACCACCAAGTTGTTATTAACTACCCTTGTTTAAACTGGTAAGTTAAACACAGATACATGCATTCTTTAGTAGCAAAACATATTTTTTCACTTATTTTTATGACATTAGTTTGAATATGTACACCAAAAATTAACTAGGTCACATATTCTCTAACTATTTCTAAAATCATTTGAGAGCAATAAAATTAAACAGAACAGCATTTTCTGTTTACTTTCGGGCTGAAAAAGTTCTTCTTATTATCTATAAGACATTATAAATGTGCACAAGAGCCTCTAAATTTTATTAGACTCATTTTAGGAAATTTAAACTCTTTTTGAGTTCAGCTGGCTGTTATTTTTACTTTTTAATTAAGGCTCATTATAACTCAGGAAAGCATTGCATGCCTAGCTTTTTTTTACAGACTAGATTTACATTGATGCCGAAGAAGGCAAAATGCAAAAGTGAATGTGGGGCTTCATTCCTTCTTCTGTTTTTCAAACCTGCATTTAGGCTCTGACACACACAAAAAAGAAAAAAATTAATAAAATGGGTCTGTTTATCCTGAACCCATTAGTTTAGAAATTGAAGAGAGAGAGAGAGAGAGAGAGAGAGAGAGAGAGAGAGAGAGAGAGAAATTCTGGTGGCTAATTTCTACACTCAATGCCAGAAGAGACAGGGAGTTGAGATGGAGATGAGATTTCCTTAATATGGTTTGCAAATGAGAGGTTCTGCCAGTCATTGCCTTTTGCTCTTGGATCAATCCACCCCTCACTGCCCTTCTCCAGCATTGCTCTCTATCCCAGGGAGCTGTCCCTTCAATCTGTCCTTCCTAGGCTGCCCTGCCAAGGGACTTACAGCTACAGTCAGTGGGAAGCATTGGTGAGAGACTGAAAGCAGACAAAATGCAGAAGTCAGGAATTTTTTTTCTGGTAGAGGTGGATAAAAGTTGAAGCCTGAAGCTCGTACAACTTTTTGAACCCTCCTCAAGATAAAGAATACAAAATTATATATACAAATTAGATATAAAAGTGAACACTTATGTAGAATTAAAAAATAGATCACTACAAGTTAGTCAATTTTTAAAAACTGGCAAATACCACAGACATCAAAAAACTGGGCTAAATAATGTAAAAATTTTCATTAACTTACTGATATATATAAATTTATATCCATAATACTTTCTTTGCCTATAACTTTTGACTACATGCTCTTCAATCACTTCTTTATATGACAATGATTTTGTAATATTTTATCTAATGAGGGTATTTAGCCTTTCCTCTGGCATATGTATGGATGTATGTACTGTATAATCAAGTATATTCCTGAAAAAAGAGAATGTCTGATTTTTATAGGCAGCCTAGTTATCTTCTTAAAAGTTTATATGGTTGATGATTAGAATAAGTTTTTAACAAAGTAGCTTTGGCTCCACAACTGCAAATACAATTTCTTTGTCACAACCCACATACTTGGTACTGGGCACCCTAGGACACTTTCATATTATAGTACATCCCCTTCCCATCATGAGACCAGATAAATAAGCAATAAATAAATAAGGGTAGTAGAGGTGTACCCAGAAGCCAATCTTAACACTGGGGTGGCCAGCGATAACTTAACTATACAAGAAAGTGACTGCACTCACTGAAATCTCATTAATTGCATCTCCAACTCAACTTTCCCTTAGTTGGATCTAAATTCTGGCAACCACTATCATGCCATCTGACATAAGGAAAGTATGATAACAAGAAAACAGAAATGGAAATAGACTGTGGTTTTAGCCAACTGCAGTGAATGTGTCCTTACTGAAATTTCTTCTACTCCTAACAATTTTAAAATGCTACCATGTAAACACAGTTTTAAGGTTCTTTCTAGAGGCACAGAAGCTTCAGTTGTAATGGCTTTGCAGCACATCCATCTTTGTTCTTTGCTTATGTTGACATCTCTGGCAGTGTCTGTGTCTCTGCCTGGTTCCAGCTCTATGACAGGAAACTTCACTTCTGTAGTTCCTGCTTCCTCAAGGTAGCCTCTGCCATGGTTCCTAATCACTGGGTTCCTTTACCAACTGCAAACTGATTTCTCAGTGATTCCAATACTACTGTGAAGAGAAAGATGCTTCAGTATCTTAATCTCCAAATTCTTGATGTCTATAGGGGCATTTGTTTTACTTAGATCTTTATTCCATGCACAAATGTAATTATGTGCTCATTAAAATGTATTACCAACATGTTACATTACATAGTGATGCTTTCCTAGTTCAATTTAAGAAGCCATAAATAAATCCACTGTTGAACTCCTTCTCAGAAAGCCCAAAAGGGACTATCCTTCAAGTTGCCAACTACAGATGATTTTGATATTTAAACATTGAAATATTTTTTCAGAAATTTGAGAATAATGTGATACCAGACAAATCTTCTCAATCTTATTATTGACAGAAAAATTCTGCAAAAAGCCATAGGATACCATTGTTTTCATGTTAGCTGCATAAGCCCAGATGATCAAAAGTTTGATAGTCTTATTACATAAATAAGTGAAACTCTCTGAGACATTTCAAGTGGGGTGTGGAGATATTTGGTTCTTTGTTTTTGCTACTTCCTTCTTGGGTCAGGAGAATGTACATTTTTCTCTTCTGAAAGGTGGGACTTTATGACTATGAATATCATGATGGATACAAACTTGGAAAAAAGTATTCCCACTAGAAAATATTTTAGGGTGTATTTGTATGGGTAATGACATATTAGAACTCTGCTTGGTGCATGGATAATAAATAAATCATTGTTGAGTGAATGCAGGAGGTAACAAAAAGTATGTTTCTTTTTCTGAAGATGTCCTCTGTCTTAAACATTATTTCCTCTTTGATGTTTCATGTCTTGTCATTAGCAGGCCATATGACATTCACTTTATCTTTTAAGTCATCTAGTGAAGTATGGATAAGTCTTTATTTTTGAAAATACAGAAATTAACCAAAGCTTTCTCTTATCCTCTCACACTTTAGCAATTAGTTATCTGATTTCTAAGGAAGCAAAAACCTAGAAGGGTAGTGTTTCAATTCACAGGGCAATGAGTGTGATAACAATGTAATACAATCCTTTTAAATTTACAAATGAAGCAGTTCATTCAAGTGGCATTAGAGTTTTGTAAGTGAAGGGATCATTACCTCTTGTTTAAAACCATTGCTACTGAATGTTGTTATTCTTCTCAAAATACTATATTTCATTGAGTCTTATATACTGTCATTACTAAGATGCACAGTTATTACACACGATAAGATAGAAAAAAATGCAGCCGGTAAAAATTTGGCATTTTTAAGTCTCATATAATTATTTGCCCATTTTTCTCTTCTGTCTCTTCAAAAACATTTTAAATACTTTTCACAAAAGAATCCTCAATTTCAAGTTCTCAGGTTTTCTTCTCAGTCACAGGAATTCTTAACAAAAATTTTAATATCAGCAGTTTTGTAATCATTACAGGTGGTGTAAAAATAAAGCTTTTCGATATCAACAAAGTCACAGTAAATGGCAATGAAACGCAGTGCATAAAACTAAATTGAAGTAAACAGACACATGATCAAGATTGCACACAGATAGTAATGACAACTATGTTGCACGTCTCCAACAGCAATCGTGAGAAGCCATCAAAAGACACTCTATGATCTGAGATATGTTAAGATATTCAAAAAATCTGTATCTCAGTACATTAGGCTGTACATTAGGCTGTCTTGCACAGATTACCCTAAGTCCTAAGAAGTACATTAGGTTGTCTTGCACAGATTACCCTAAGTCCTGCTCTCTTTACCTGGGACTTGTGATCTGCCATTCAGAAAGGTGTTTGAGATCCTCCTAGTTAGTCAGGACTGTCTCAGCTGCTGCAAATTATCCTACATTTTGTCTTTTAGACATGAGATATATCTTTGCTTCTTTTCTTTTTTCTTTCTGGAAAGTATAATTGATCTACTTCACTGACTTGGCCAAGACCTGTCTGGAGTAGTATGCAAGGTAGCTTTGGCAAATGAATGCAAATATTTTCTACCTTCTTTCATGGGCAATTTAACAGTAGATGCAATATGTTCAATCAGTCTCTACAAGTAGCCCTTTCATAGTTTCAGTGTTGGTGGCTGCAGCAAAAAGCCATTTTTCTCTCACAAGGTCATAATAAATGCTTTCACTAGTCACAGATGTGGTGTTTTTTTCCAAAGCATCACAGACTTCTCCACTTCCCTCCGCCTTGCTGCTTTTCTAGGAAAAGAAAAAAAAGAGACCAAACATTGACAGTCTGTTGCTTTTTTCTACTTCTCTTGGCAAGAAAAAAGATATAACCTTGAGGACAGTCATGAATGTCTAGCAAAATAGTTTTATTCAGATGAAAGACAGAAAATTTCTTTTTTTCATAAATATGTTTGCACTAATGGAATTTATATTTTACTAGGAAAAATTACATTTAGACATTTTGGGTAATAAAAATGACAAAAATTAATGGCTATCTTACCAGAGTTGAAAATTTAACTAATTGTAATTTAATAAATGATACTACATGTAAAAAGATTTATTCTATATTAAATATAGAATGACATTTTTTTCTCAGTGTTCAGTTGGCATTTTTAATTTATTAAAATAAGGAATAATACCACAGAGAATATCCTTGATCAAAATTTTATTCTAACCAAAAACATATAAGGCTTTAAAATACGTAGATTAAAATACATACAATATTGGATTAAGACATTTAAGTTAGGGAATGCTGCATCATGATAACTATATCACTAAAGGAAAAGCTTTTTTAAAAATGTATTTATTATCTATTTATTCATTTTAAAGATGTAGGGCTCAATTCAAGATTAGGTATACAAATGGTCATTGTACAGGTAAAGTTTGGGCCTCACTTTGGTCCCCACTTCTCCAGGCTTGAGATCAGGCACCTTTACTGATGAAGTGTGCTCCCCCCATCCCCTGTCAATGTCCCACTACTGCCAATCCCTTTCTTAAAGTATTATGATAATTGCTCAGCATCCTCTTATGAGTGAGAATGTGAGGTACTCAGTTCTTTGTTTCTGTGATAGATCGCTAAGTATTATAGACTCTAAATCCATCCAATTGCTGCGAAATTCATAGTTTTGTCCTTTATAGCTGTGTAATGTTCCATTGTATATATGTACCACATTTTTTTATCCAGTCCACTGTTGATAGGTAGCACTGTCAGTTCCATGTTTTTGCTATTGTGAAAAGTGCTGCAATAAACACGTGTGTGCAGATATCCTTTTGGTAGAATGATTTGAGTTCCTCTCATTATATTCCCAGAAGGGGGTTGCTGGGTCATATGAAAAGTCAATTTTTAGATTTTTTTTAGGAATCACCACACTGTATTCCACAGAGTTTGTACTAGTTTACACTCCCACCATTAGTGGGATAAGAATAGACACTTCTCAAAAAAAGACATACAAGTAGCCAACAGATACATGAAAAAATGCTCAGCCTCACTAACCATTAAAAAGATGCAAATGGAGACCACATGGAGATACCACCTAACTCCATTCAGAATGGCCATCATCAATAACTCAAAAATCAACAGATGCTGGAGAGGATATAGGGAAAAAGGAACATTTCTACACTGTTGGTGGGAATGTAAACTCTGTGGAAAAGTGTGACAATTCCTAAAAGATCTAAAAATCAACCTTCCATATGATCCAGCAATCCCCTTTCTGGGAATTTACCCTGGGGGAGCTCAAATCCCTCTATGAAAAGAATACCTGCACACACATGTTTATTGCAGCATTATCCACAATAGCAAAAACATGGAACCAACCATGCTGCCCATCGAAAACAGACTGGATAAAAAAAAACAACTGTGGTACATATACATGATGGAATGTTACGCAGTCATAAATAAGGATGAAATTTTGAACTTTGCATCAACTTGGGTGGATTCAGAGTCTATAATACTCAGTGATCTATCACAGAAACAAAGAACTGAGTACCACATGTTCTCGCTCATAAGTGAACCCTGAACCAATATCATGATATATAAAAAAAAGATTGACAGTAGTGGGACACTGCCAGGGGACTGCAGGGGGGAAACACACTTCATTAATAAGCGTATCTGATCTCAAACGAGGTAAAATGGAGAACAAAGTAAGGCCCAAACTTTCACCATTTCTATACCAAACCCTAATTGTACCCCACGTCTTTAAAATAAAATTATTTTTATTTATTTATTTATTTATTTATTTATTTATTTATTTATTTATTTATTTATTTATTTATTTATTTTTGAGTTGCAGTCTTACTCCGTTGCCCAGACTGGAATGCAGTGGCTGCTCCCGGCCACCGCAGCCTTGACCCGCTGGGCTCCGGCGATCTTTCCGCCTCAGCCTTCCGAGTAGCTGGAACTACAGGTGCACGCTACCACGCCTGGCTGATTTTTTGATTTATTGTAGAGATGAGGGCTCACCAAGTTGCCCAGGCGGGTCTCGAACCCGCGGGCTCAGGCAATCCACTCACCTCAGCCTCCCAAGGCGTGGGATTACAGGCTGAGCCACCCGAGCCTGGCTTAAAATTTTTAAAAAAGTCTATTAATTCTATAAGAAAAATTGTATGCTGATTAATCTATATTCGTCATTTATTTTTCTAAAGAAAACAACTATAGGGAATAAAAGCCATGCATTTTGTAAATTTTTTCATTAAAATAATAAAGCATATTAGGAAAAAAAGGAAGGGACAGACTAAAACCTGTGCAACTTTGTGAACAGAACACTACTAAAAATTAATGATAATCGTGTTTCTGGAATGAACTTGGACACTACAGCTAAGGACTGCCTTTTGGTATAGTAAAACTATTAGTGTGGAAATACTGGCTTGAACACTTGAGACAGTGCAAATGCAAACAGAGCTGAGCACTGGGGCCCTGGTTCAGGTGAGCACAGGAGGAAATTCAACCTTGCTTGAGCCCAGAGTCACACTCGGGGCGGAGGAAATCCTGGGTATAGAGTCATTTGAAATCTCCTTAAAATATAGTTGAAAGGGCTCTATTATTTTCTGCTCAAAATTGAATTCTAGAATTTTCCATCTAGTTTTTAGCTACCTAGGAAAAAATGCTTATGGATCATTATAATTTTTACATTATACTACACGATTTGCCTATTTACCAATTGTTTATAAGCTATTAGGTATTATAGAATCATAACTAGTAGCAGAATAGACTCAGTACACTCTTAGAAAGCAAATGTGTGATCTAATAACTGCATTCAATACATTTTCAATTAAATTGAGAAGACATGATGTAGAGATGTTTTGATAGATGTTATACATTTTAAAAACTTTGATGAATTAAAAAATGTCACTTCATTTAAGCGAGAAGAAATGTTAATGGAAAATCTGCTTAAGGGATGCAACTACAAGATATTCATCACTTCTATCTAAAATGTAATTTTTTTTGGTAAGGGTAAATACAAATGATTTAAACTACATGTTATCTATATTACTAGGATGTTGAACTGGCAGAAAATCTGCACAATATGTTATGCTGGTTATCATCTCATTAGGGTAATGTACACCAAAATTGGTTGAGCTTTAAATGATCAGTAAATTCTAGCCCAGTTATTTTTAGAAGTGTGCTTCCCTCAAAGTCCTAGAAGAAACCTAAATGCAAACCCTCTAAGACACAAAACAAATAAAGAGAGGGAGGAAGGGTGGGGTAGGGAGAGAATATGTTGTTAAATAAAGCTGATTCAGTAATTCAGCCTCAAAAAAGTTCCTGGATGACCAAAAATGGGTGAACAATCACATTTCATGCATTTCTTGAGACTAGTTTAGCTTCCATGGAGGAAGCTTCTGATTGGCCCGTTATTGAGGGTAAGATTTTCTCTTTTACAATTACTGAGAAATTAAAATTTATTTTTAAGAGCTAAAACTTTTTTAATATCCTAAGTCAAATAAATAAAACTGCAGCAGTGAGTGGATATTCATCAGACACTGCTTGAATGTGTGGAAGGGGCAGAAAGAATTTTCTGGCTTTCACAGCATCACACCTTTTAGGTCAGGCTTTACTTCATTGTATAAACAATGTTCTCACAGGCTATCTGATGACTCTTTTAGATTCAACCAGTTTAACATCTTGTTTTACAGAGGATAATACTGATGACTAAAGAAGTGAAATGATTTAAGATATTTTGTATGGCCTTAGAAAGTACACATGCTTTTGAAAATTAAAAATATTGAAACATCAATAATACTTATCTTGGGTGGGCCCTAAAGTTCTCTTAATTTACACATGCAGTTGGTCTTCTAAATGCTTGGCTCTACATCCAAGAATACAACTCAGTGGTGATCAAAAGTATTCATAAAAATAATACAAAAATTAAAATAATACAAATTAAAAATAACATAGTAAAACAATGATTTTCAAAGCAATTACATTGTATTAGGAATTATAAATAATCTGGAGATGATTTAATGTATTTGGAAGGATGTGCATAGGGGATATACAAATACTTAGGCAATTTTGTAAAGGAACTTGAATATTCCTGCATTTTGGTATCCTCTAGGGTCCTGAAACCAATCCCCCTGAGGATACTGAGGGACTATTGTATATTACTCTGTATTATTAAATTGTTACAATTGTGTTTGAATTTTGTTAAAAAAATTTGACAAAGCTTTTTGTCCCAAACTTTCCAGACACTGCAGAATAAAGTCTACATTCAAGAAAGTAGAGAGGCAGGTCAAGGCAGAGACCTGCCAAACCTTGGGGATAAGATCAAAGAAAAGTGCCCGACTCAGTGAGCCAGCCTTATAATCCCAGTACTTTGATAGGCCAAGGCAGGAGGACTGCTTAAATGCAGGAGTTTGAGACCAACCTAGGCAATATAATGAGATCCAGTCTCTACAAAAAAAAGAAAAAAGAAAAAAAAAAAAAGAAAATGAAAAAATTAGCCTGGTGTGACCTGCAATTCTAGCTACTTGGGAGGCTGAAGCAGAAGGATCACCTGAGCCCAGGAGGTTGAGGCTGGGTGAGGTGATTGTGCCACTGTACTTCCGCCTGGGCAAGGGTGAAACTCAGACTCAAAAAAAAAAAAAAAGAAAAAGAAAAAAATAGGAAGACCATGAAGAATCAGAGTCAAATGCTAAAATATCTGTAGGAGATCACTAGATTTTCCATAGTTTGGTTGAATACAGTAAGTCAAACAACATTGGCTCAATCAATGTCAGTTCATTATAATCTTGATGAGAGAAAAAAAAGATTCCCAGCCAAGGCCACAAGTCTAAAAGTTTGCATGTTCTCCCATGTCTGCTTGGCTTTTCTCCAGATTCCCATCTTCATCCCTCATCCAAAAGCTGTGCACGTTGGCTAATGGTGTCTAAGTTGCCCCAATCTGAAGGAGTTGGGGTGTGTGCGGGTGCATCCTGAGATAGAACAGTGTCCTCTCTAGGAATGGGTCCCTCCGGGTGCCCTAAACCTCCAGAACAGTCTCCAACCACTCTTGACTCTGAATGGGAATAACTAGGTAAACGATTACCCTATTTACTTTTTATTTATCTTTCTTAAATGTATGTATAGGCCACATTTATGTCAATGTTTAATATTATAAGTGTTTTGGTATTTGTTTAGAAATTTGGTGATGTTTTTGTGACGGGAAATAGACCATAGAAACTTAACTATTGTTTATGTCAATTAGTCTATAGTAAAATTGGTTTTGTTAGACATTATTTCCCTTAAAGTCAGTTTCCAAGAACTTATCCATGATGTTAGGTGAGGATTAACTGTACTCTAGTTATCACAAAGTATCCTCTCCCCTACCCAAGCGCTGTCATTCTGGCTACACATTAAGTGGTCCAACTTAAAACATACCTTTGTCAGGGCCAACCCCAGAGATCAGTCTAATTAATCAGGGGTGGACCCAGAGAGTTGCTATTTTTGAAATTCCCCAGGTGACACTCATATACAGCTTTTCAACTCAAACTCTAAAGGGCGATACTCAAAATACAGTTCGTGGACCCCTGAATATCCCCAAAACCTTTTCAAGTGGTCCGTGAAGTAAAAAGTAAGTTCATAACAGTAATACATCATGATTTTCTCTTTTCACTGTCTTGACATTTATGTGTAAAAGGCAATGGTGCATGAAACTGCTGGCATCTCAGTGTGAATCAAGACAGTAACAACACAATGTACTAATAGTTTATCTTGTTCTTTAGTTACACACATTCCATTTCAAAAAAAGGCTAATGTCCCTTAAGAATGTTCTTGTTGAAGTGAAGCAATTTTTAATTTTATTAAATTTCAATCCTTTCGTAAATGTCTTTTTAATATTCTGTGTGACAAAATGGGAATTATGTATCAAGTCTTTCTCCTGAATAAGAAAGTCAGATAGTGGTTTCAAAGAAAAGCACATGTGATTGATTGCTTAAGTTGGGAGCTCAACTAGCTAGTTGCTTAGCTGTTTTAAAAATTTTTTTCATGAAACATCTTTTTTTCCTTGAACGTCTGACAAACTATATTTATCAGACTTAAGTATTTGACAGACTTTAAAAATAAAGCGAATCAATTGAGTCTGTCACTACAGAGAAAACAACTGACTGTATTTGTTGCCAAAGGCAAAAATTGAACTTTCAAGTGAAAATGAGAATTCTACAAAACTTATCCCTGCCGATGTGAACTTAACAGCTTCCTTACACTGACTTTTCTGGTCAAATTGGTGGTAATATTAACAAATGTGACTTTTTAAGAATATTGATGCACTTTGGGAGGCCGAATTGAGAAGAATACCTGAGCCCAGGAATTCGAGAACAGCCTGGGCAACTTGGCAAGACCTCATCTCTACAATAAATCAAAAAATTAAGCAGGCGTGGTGGTGCATGCCTGTAGTTCCAGCTACTTGGAAGGCTGAGGCAGAAGAATCACCTGAGTCCAGCAGGTCGAGGCTGCAGTGGCCATAAGCGTGCCACTGAACTCAGCCTGGGTGACAGAGTGAAACTTTGACTCAAAAAAAAAAAAAAAAGAATATTGATATGTGAAATAATAAAATGTGTAAACATTTGAGAGGTCTATATGCCTCAGTGAAACAATATTTTCCAAATGAAGAATGTGTAGGTTACAAAATTAAACATGGGTAAAAGATTCATTGAAATGTAAGCTAGATCAATAGATTTTAATGTAATCAAACATGAAGGTTTGCTGAATCAGTGCAGAGTCTACATTGAAAGTAATTTTATGGAGTTACTGCTTAGCAGCTTTTGGCATACAGTACTATTCAAAGTAATATTCACAATTACCTGTAAATGCTATTAAAATATCCCCCCTTTCCAACTTGTCTTTTGAAACATGATTTCTTAATATACTTAAACTAAAACAAATATAGCAACATATTGAATGCAGAAGCCTATGTGCTAATCTACCTGTTTTCTAGTCTAAAGACATTTGTAAAGCTTTAAAACAATGTCACTCTTCCTACTTGTTTTTGGAAAATATAGTTTTTAAAATAAAAGTATGTAGTTAATGTTAATTAATAATAATTTTGTTATACATTATTTCAATTTATAAAAATAAAATAAAATAAAATTGTGAAAAAATAAATAAAAATACATAAATAAAATAAGGCTTATATTTTATTTTCAATAAAATATATAAAAATAAAACTTCCTTAATTTAAATTTCAAATATGAGTGATATTCATATATATAACCCATTTAAACAGCAGTCTCTTTTCAGAGGGATCTCAAAATATTTGCAATAAAAATTCTTGAGACCACAAAACTTTGAGAACTTTCAGAAACTGTGCTTTCTGACTTCCTCTATCCTCCCCTCACCTAAAATGCGAGCGCCCAAGCACTAAAGCTTCAATTACTTTCTCAGCTGAGATTCGGGTAACATGTATAAGGTGTACTTTCCTCTTCCTTTCTGAACTGAAGTTGAGAGCAATATCTGAAGGAAGATAAGAGTGTTTGATGTCAACCTATCAATTGTCCTTGGTGAGTGGTCTGATATTGACATCTCAAAGTACTGCTACTTTGTACTCCATAAATATACACAACTATAATTTGTCAATTTGCAAAAGAAAAATACATCTGAGGTCAATCTTGTAGTCAAAAATCCATCCCTGACCTGACTCATCCCTGGCCTGGTGTTTTCACATCCCTTGAATTCCACTTTGAATACAGAGTTTACAGAACAGGTCTACTGTGTAAGAATAAAAATCCATATCTGTCAACCAGAAGAAGGTTTTAGGGCATATTTCTGACCCTGAACATATTTTCTGCTTATAAAATCAATGATCACTTATGATGAAAATTTGAAGATCGATGAAAACTTTTACTTGACCTGTTGAGTTTAATGTATTATTTAAAAGTAGTCTCTACTTTCTTGAACATAGTTTTTAGCAAAATGAGGTATATTAATAGCATTTTTAATGGTAGACTTAAAAATATTTAAGTTTCTTTTTAAAAAGGAAACAAGACACTTTATTATTCACTTCAGGTGAATAATATGTTCTTATTAAATGAATTAATGAATGGTCATTTATTTAAGATTTTTGTTTTCTGACAGATGATTTCAGGGATAATTCCAATATATTTCCCCATTGCTGTTTTTACTAGAAAATTATTCATAAAATTATGATCAAATTTATATTCACATTTTTATACATACACAATTTATGTGTATTTGACATGCACATTCCTCTAAGAACTCTATCACTAAAGAGAAAATTAAGAGGATGCATCTTTTCAGTTCAGATGACAGAGATACCCTGTTTGGAAGAGGCTGATTTAAGCAGTTCCCTTGACAAATCTACATTCATATTTCAACTATTCCAACACAGTAGAAAGTTATTTTTATCAGATCAAGTATTGAATTCATTAACTATTTATCAGATTCTTGGCATTAAGCAGTATTAGACACTCAGCAGATGGCTTGGGACCTGATATTCCCCATCACAACTACATCTTGCATCTGGGTTAGTTTTATGTTCTATAGAAATACATTCACTGTGTGTTCTATTTGACTTCCAAGTCTGTGGAATATTCCCACAATATTATCCAGTCTGTTTCCCTCTTTTTTTTTTAATCTTCATTCTTATTTTACTGTAGATTGCCTGCTTTGAGACTTCTAAACCAAGCAGTTTAATTTTACAATTTTGCTTTCTCATTCTTTCTAGTAGATCCATTGCTTCCAAAAGAAGGAGTAAATTATAAGTAGTATTATTAACGTTTCTTTATAGAAATTTCCTTTTTTTTTTTTTGCCTTAACCCTCATATAAAATCCTTATTTCTGTTTTTTACTGTGTTTCAGAGAGATAAGTTGATTTTCTAGAAAATAAATTGCAAAAAAATGGTGGTAATTGAATTTGTTTCCAGAAATCTGATTACAGTATTCTTCACCATTCCTACTTTTTAAATTGTGGGAACACCAGTTCATTCAGCTTTGGTAATAACTAAGCGATTAATAATTATCCCTGTGTCACATGTCAATTTCAGGTTTGGTGTCTATTTTGGTATTTCAGTATATATATATATATATATATATATATATAAAATCATAGGTATTGTGAAAGACTTTATCTTTCTCCTTATAACTCTAAGTGCTCCTTTGGCTACTAATTTCTTTTTAACATGTCTTTTAGTTTTTAGTTTCCAGTTTGGTTTGATTTTTTCAGTTTTAATAATGATGGTCTGATAGTAATAGGAGCTAGCTGCTATTAGATGTTTAAAATTAGACAAGAAACTATGCTAAGGTATTGTCTCATGTAATCATATAACAAGCAAGGCAGGGATTGTTCATACGGAAGAAGTGGACACTCTGGTTAGGCGACTTGCCAAATATTTGTGTGAATTCAGGACAAGGGGCATAACTACCACCTCTTCTTGTGCAGGCGGAAGAAATTTTTCCTCTACCCATTGGGTTTCACCCAATTATTTTCAAGTTGATATCTATAATTCAGAGCATAAAATTACTTTCTATAATCTAGAATTACTAAAGTCACTGCTTTTTAAAGAAATTATACAAATAAATCAAATCTGATAGCCTTGAGCAGATACCATTTTTAAAGTATCACATGTATACATTATTTAGTAGAATATATTTTACAGATTTATTAAACTTTTGTTGTACTATTTGTTATTTTCAAAAGATTGAAAGCACAGAACAATGTCACGAAGAAAGTAAAACCATAACCCAGTAATAACTATTACAATCATTTGGTGCTTATATTTCTAGTTGATTTTTCTTTTCTTTTTTTTTACAAAAAAGTGAAATTTTCTGCTTGGAAAATTGATTATCTTGATGTATTAGAAAATGATTTCTATGTTGTTAAATACTTTTCAGTATCATCTTTTTACTGTATCTGTAGTATTATATAATTTATCTTTGCCAGATTTTATTTAACAAATACTGTACTGTGACTCATTTAGGCTAATTTTACTATTAAGAAAATTAATAATAATTTACTTATTTAAAATTTATTCATTCAACTAGATACTGAATGTTTACTATGTGTCAGTCCTCTAACCTCATATAGGATACTAAAAATGCAATAGATAAGACATTGTTTCTTTTATGAAAGATGACATGAGAGCAGACAACGAAATAGATTAAACATTTTATCATACGTACCATGATGTAAGTATAAAGTGTTCTAAGAAGTATCCCGATCCAAGACATATCCGAAAAGAATTTCTGGAGGCATTGATTCTAAGAACTTGGGGCATAGATGGTAGTTCTCACCAATCATTTAATATACTCCATTTCTACTCCTTAATTCCTAGCAGTTTGGTGGAGACTTATGACTATCTCAGACCAAAAGGATGATCTGGATATGAAAAACCAATGCACAATTCTCTAGTGTTTTTTGCCTGTAGTGGTAACTGTGGAGGTTACACGTTCTAGAAGATGTTAAGATGGTGCAACTGAGGCAGGGAGCCCTTACCCCCAGCCTAATAAAATGAGGGCCTTCCCAGGATAGAGAAAGGGCCCTCCTAGTACAGTAAGATAAAGAGCCTTCCTAGAATAGTGAAAGGATCCTCCTAGCACCATATGCTAAGAGCTTTCTTAGAAAGATTTATGTTAGAGAAAAAGGAATGTAGCCCCCTAACTGTAGTATGCATGTGTAACCCTGCTGCAACCTTGAGCTGTGAAATACCCAATCATAATGTATGTTACCAATATGTAAACCTTATAAGGGGGACAAAGAAGCTAGAAATGTATATAAGGCAATGCTCCCCTGTGCTCGGGGTTCAGCCTTTGGATGTGAGTTCACTGAGCTGGTGCCCGCACAAATAAACACTGCTTCCTGGCAAAGTAGCCTCGGTGTCCTGTCTCTCTCTCTGTAAAGTCCTGCACAGAGTCTTACTGGCCTGGATCTCTGAGGGACTGCAATCCCCATCAGTGATGCTATGTGAGAGAAAAATAAAACTTATTCACCCCAAACCACTGAGATTTAAGAATTGCTTGTTTTCACATGATAACTATCCTACACTAACTAGCACAGATAACAAAATTGTATAGATATTAATTGTACAAAGAGAGAGAAGCAATGTTCTCAACTGAGAAAAGAGTATGCACATGTCCAAATGAATAAGAAGGTGAGTTGTTCTAAGAAACAAACATAGTCTTACAGAGTAATTTTTGTATATATCTGTGGACATTTCTCTAGATAACTTTTGAGAAAGTGAATATGTTCAAAAGCATATGTTTAATTTTAGGGTTTTTAAACATAAATTGTCAAATTTCCCTTGAGAATATCACACCAATGTAGAGCCCTCTAGCATATGGTAGCGTTTTTGGTCACTTAATCAATTGCATTCATTGCCCATAGGCTGTAAAGTTTTCCTATTTATTTCTAAATAGTTATTGCTCAATGATGCTTTTTAACTAATATAAAGAAGGATTTAGGATGAAAGGATAAATTAATATTCCTCAGACCACAAAAAACTGAGCTATGTTATTTTATTCATGAATATTGGATGAAGATATTAATTCTGAGACAAGATACTTATGAAGAAAACAAACATTTTTAGTTTATAAAAACTGAGATGGCCAGGCATGGTGGCTCAAGCCTGTAATCCCAGTACTTTAGGAGGCCGAGGTGAAAGGATTGCCTGAACCCAGGTTCGAGAACAAACTGGTCAACTTGGTGAGACTTCATCTCTACAATAAATAAAAAAATTAACTGGGGGTGGTAGCACACACCCATAGTTCTGGCTGCTTGGAAGGCTGGGATAGAAGGATAGTCTGAGCCCAGCAGGTCGACGCTGGGGTAGCCATGAGTGCCACTGCACTCTAGCCTGGGTGACGGAATGAGACTCCCAACTTAAAAACAAAACAAAACACACAAAAAACAGATATATTGATTTATCTGATACAGGTGGAAATAAAAAAAATTGAAGATGACAAGAAGTCACAGTTCCATAGTGCAATACTTAAAATTTTTCACACAAGTTCCCCTACTTTCAGACAGCCATGGTCGGGAAGAGCTCACAAAACCAGATTTATCACTGGAAGTTGGGCCCCTTGTAGTACAGGCTTACACCACTAGGTAAGTGTTCTAGGAACCTATTAGCATTAGTGTTCCAGCTAGCATTGTTGTGAGAGGCTGTATCTGGTTTCAGTGAACTTTGGGCGGGGGCGTGTCTTTTTTTTTTTGAGTTGGAGTCTCACTCTGTGGCTCAGGCTAGAATGCAGTGGCACCCACACAGCCACTGCAGCCTCGACCTGCTGGACTCAGACTATCCTTCCATCTCAGACTTCAAAGTAGCTGGAACCACAGGCATGCGCCCTCATGCCCAGATAATTTTTACTTTATCATAGAGATGAGGTCTTGCCATGTTGCCCTTATCTGGTTTCGAACCCCTGGGCTCAGGGGTTTCGATCCCTGGTTGGTTTCAAACCCCTGGGCTCAGGCAATCCTCTCAGGCTGGTTTCGAACCCCTGGGCTCAGGCAATTCTCTCAGCTCTGCCTCCCAAAGTGCTGGAATTACAGGTGTAAGCCACTGTATCTGGCTTGGCAAGACTTTCAATGCATTTGTTCATTTCATGATGGGTGATTTAGGAGAACACGCTCACACTGTGCTGAGTGTTCAGCAGTTTTGGACCAGAAATGGCATGACCCCTGTGCCCACCTTCCCTTTTCAGCTGATTTCACCCTGAGCAACTTTTTTTGTTTTCCCCAGATGAAAAAAATCCTCAAAGGGAAATATTTTGCCGATGTGGAAGAGGTGATACAAAGACCGGTAGAAGCACTAAAAAGCATCACAATTGACAAGTCCAAAGACTGTTTTGAGCAGTGGAAAAAGCATCTTCATAAGTACACTATGTCAAATGGAGAGTACGTTGTAGGTGACTGAAGTTTAAATATGCAAGAATTTATACACAATTTTTCAATAAATAAATTCAGGTGTTTGAGGGACCCCCCATATATGTAATAAAAAAACCTTACTCTATATTTCTGTCTTTGTTTTAATATTCAGATATAATATGTTTCCACAAAGATAAAATGTCTTTGGTTTAAGAAGGAGTAAAAAATCTTAGATCAGGATTTAAATGACCAGATTCTGTAGTGTTACCAACAAATAACTCCTTGATTTTTGACAAACCAACTCCTCTGAGATTCAATTTCTTCATGTGTACAGTGAGAGAGTTAGACCACATGGCTTCCAAGATCTACCATTATGCTGATAATCTAATTTTCTCTGAAAATAACATCAATTGAATTAAAATGAAGAAGAAAATATATCAGATCTTCTGTCAGACCTCCTTTCTGAAAGTAGCAATCATTTATCTAATAGACTAAGTAATAGCTTCTAGACATCCAGCCTGGTACATGTGGCAGATTTTCGTCTATCATATGGAGTTTAATTTCTGGAAGTGATGACAGGAATATTATACTTGGATAGAATAAAAACTAATAAAATGCATATCAAATTGCTTATCCAAGTAGTAATACAATTAACTGAAAAGCATTTCTTAAATATCAGAAATTATAATAAATTTCAAGTAGAAACATACACATACTAAAAAGGATATGTTTTCTTTTTCTTTTTCTTTTTTGAGTTGGAGTCTCAATCTGCCATCCAGGCTGGTATGCAGTGACACGCTCATGGCTACCAGAGGCTCGATATGCTGGGCTCAGGCAATGCTTATGCCTCAGCCTTCCAAATACCTGGAACCACAGGCACACACCATCATGCCTGGCTAGTTTTGTTTGTTTGTTTTTATTGTAGGGATGAAGTCTCTACAATCTAGTGGAATGGTTGGCCTTTAGGAAAAGAGTATTTTCTCCTATTTGCTTCTTGATGCTTTTACTGCTATGCAGTGTTTGTTCAATATACTAATCCTGTAGATATCAGCTGTTATCTAAGATGTCCAAAGATAAGAGAATGTTCTCCTTTGCTTTACAAGCATTTTAATGAAAATAAAGTAGACAAAAATAATTTGTAAGACCTAAATGAATAAAACAGTGAAACTGGAAATTTCTGCAGCAAAGCTGGCAGCATAGCAGATATTTTAACCGGAAGGTCCATTCAGTTACCCTCCAAATCAAAGACATCGCAGTTGCTTATATGTAGTGCTTGAGTAATGAGATAAAATTAGCTTTTTAAAAGGGATATATAGACTGTACATTGTGGTTCATGCCTATAATCTCAGCACTTTGGGTGGCAGAGATGAGAGGATTGTCTGAGCCCAGGGATTTGAGATCAGCCTGGATATCTTGGTGAGACTTCATCTCTACAATGAAAACAAACAAGCAAAACTAGCCAGTCATGATGGTGTGTGCCTGTAGTTCCAGGTATTTGGAAGGCTGAGGCGTAAGCATTGCCTGAGCCCAGCAGATCGAGGCTCTGGTGGCCATGAGCATGTCACTGCATACCAACCTGAATGGCAGAGTGAGACTCCAACTGAAAAAAAAAGAAAAAGAAAACATATCCTTTTTAGTATGTGTATGTTTCTACTCGAAATTTTTTTATAATTTTTGATATTTAAGAAATGCTTTTCAGTGAATTGTATTATTACTTGGATAAGCAATTTGACATGCATTTTATTAGTTTCTTTCTATCCAAGTATAATATTCCTGTCATCACTTCCAGAAATTAAACTCCATATGATAGTAGACCAAAATCTGTCACATATGTCAGACTGGACATTGTGGGGTGAGGTTGTCTAGTGTACAGTATTGGTTTTGGGCTATTGCTAAGGTGCCCAAACTACTTCCACAGAGGCAGAAACCGCCTTGTTATATCTACTTTTCTTCACATCTAATTGAAAAGATAATGCTTTATTATGGAAATGAAGCAGTTTTACTTTTATTACAAGAGGTCTATTTAGCATTCCCAGTATTTCTTTCATATATATTTACTTTAAAATGTACTTGGATGGTGATTTTATAGCAGAATGGGAAATAATTAAAACAGGAAAATGAACTTGCTCCAGAGAGTACATTATGTGACTTTAGCTCTGGGAAATTTGATATTGGTTAACTCACAGACAGAGCATAAGATCTGAGTAATGACAAGTTCTTTGGTATTCTATGTCTGATCTATTGCATTCCCTTGTATCCCAGTTACCTCTACCTGGTCTGATCAAAATAGCTAAGTGGGGAGTCATTCTTGTATTTTAATGAACTTCCAAAATGTGTAGCACTAGATGGAAGTAGATTAGAGATAGTTATGGATCTCTAAAGAGGAACATTATGCTCAGGTTGGCAAGAGACAAGTGTGACCATAGAATGGAGAGGGTCAATCTATAACATCCATCAGTAAATAATTGAGTTCCAAGGGATTTCTAGAGTTTCGACCTTATAAGAAAATCCCTAAAGAAACTTGAGCATTGAACAAAAACTGGGCAGTATTTTGGCCAGATGGCAGGAAAATGGTATTGCTGCCATTTTCATATGGCCATATATAAATTAAATTATTAAATAGTAATATTATTATTAGTAATAATTGCCTGGCATCATTATAATAATGTCAAATATAGCTAGGTGAATTGCTGTCCATCCTCAGATGAAAATATGTCTCTATTCCTGACTGTGACAAATGTAACCAAATTTGCTAGAATCACCTCCCAAATAAGTAAAATTGGGGAGATTGATTCATTCTGTAGTGTTCAGGATTTGGCAAATCCTAACATCTAAGAGTCTAGTAATAAAATTACTTGATCATCTTTCAATAATCGACTTGCTATTTTGATCTAACAGTTTACTAGTCTGTAGGAGAACTTTTAGTGGAAGGAGACAGGGTACTTTGTGGGAGCAGGCAATTTAATTCATTTTTATGTCTCTGCAGATAAACATGCAGTAATACAAAGAAAATTTTTATTGAATTAAGTTGTTTTCACAATCCTGCATTTGCATACTTAAAGTAGTTGTCTCTCTTCTAATTCAATCCAAAAATAGTATTAACATAACATGAAAACACTTATCTGTAACACAGTCTCACAAATGCATTGCATGTTTTTCAATTCTCACAAATGCATTGCTCGTTAACAAGGACTCTATATGATTTTGGATTTTTCCAAAAGTAGACCCTAAGATAAGGAATTGATTTAAGGGGCCTTTTTGGGGGGTAGGAGGAAGGGAGAGAATTTTAGGAAGCATGTTGGAGGCACTGGGAAGTATAGCAAGAAAAATAGAGATAATTGATGATGTATTTATTAAAGTGTAGGACACGCATGGGAAACTTGGCAAGACCTCATCTCTACAATAAATCAAAAATCAGCCGGGCGTTGTAGTGCGTTCCTGTAATTCTGGCTACTCGGAAGGCTGAGGCGGAAGGATCGCTGGAGCCCAGCAGGTCGAGGCTGCGGTGGCCGGGAGCGGCCACTGCACTCCAGTCTGGGTGACAGAGTGAGACTCCAACTCAAAAAATAAAATAAAATAAAATAAAAAATAAAGTGTAGGGCAACTGGGGTTTAGTTCTGCTGGATTTAGTTCTGAGAGACTAAGAGCAATCTATGTAATTTTCCCAGTGAGGGACAAGGGACGGGGACATTTATCCCAAACTCTCTTCCCTTATTGATTGTAGCTTGCCCCTAGGGTATAGCTACCAGGTGCTTTTGGCTGTGCCCTTTGAACAGGACAAGTGTTTACCTGCAATCATAGAAAGTCCTCATGCAGAGATGCTTGGGTCCCAGAGGTAGCGAGCCATTGAAATGTACAAAAAACTATCCACAGAAGCAAAATTTGACCTCTGGGGTTTGACAAATATTCCACCTTATCCTAAACTTATATTTAAACTTCCCATAATAGATATCTCTTTATTATACATCCTAGTTTTTTTAAGCTAAATTTAAAGTTTAAGCATTTTATTTTACTAATGCAAAACTCTTGTAGTTTTAACATGACAAGATTGTTATTGACTCCATTCAACCAGGGCTCCTCCCCAGGGACTCCATCAAAAGCAGCCTGTTCTCATGATAGAATGTACTTCTACTGTAACAATCCTAGCAGCTCTGGAAATGTGAGTAGCTGCAAATTAGTTATTCACCTGGCAACAGTAACAGTTGTGTTTATTGGTGCTGCTGGGTGATATGGTTACCTGTTTTCTTTCTATTCTTCTATTTTTGCTATAAAAGCTCAGTTTAAATTTCCCTTATCCTTGAAATAATATCCTAATGAATTCTAGTAGTGTTTCCTTTTTATTGCTTTGTACTATTTTCAGAGTACGGATGTATTTTAGTTCATGTAAAAAAATGGATCACAGCCGGGCTGGTGGCTCAGCCTGTAATCCCGCGCCTTTGGGAGGCTGAGGTGAGTGGATTGCCTGAACCCGCAGGTTCGAGACCCGCCTGGGCAGCGAGACTTCATCTCTACAATAAATCAAAAAATCAGCTGGGCGTGGTAGCGCATGCCTGTAATTCCGGCTACTCGGAAGGCTGAGGAGGAAGGATTGCTGGAGCCCAACAGGTCGAGGCTGCGGTGGCCGGGAGCGGCCACGGCACTCCAGTCTGGGCGACCGAGTGAGACTCCAACTCAAAAAAAAAAAAAAAAGGATCACTTAGGATTTTGTTTCTAACAATGAAGTTCCAAATTCAAGTTTATTTTTCTTTTTAGCATCTGGTAAATGGGCAAGTAGCATCTGCCAGTTTGTGGATAGGTAGATTCATTACTGAGGCTCGCCAAAATAGCCACTTATTATTATGAATGCATTATTTTTCATTTATCAACTAGTTTTATTCCTTCTTTAAATGTTAGGTATATACAGGGATTCCTTGATGTAAATATAGTTAGAAATAATTTTTATTTGCAATTATGGAATTTTTTTCTAAGCAATTGGTAATATAATAGATTCTTTTCTGCATGCAATATATTGTTTATGACTAAACTAAGTTGGGGGGAAAATGAACTATATTACTCTATAGGTTTAAGATAAAACAAAATAATACCCCCCTAAACTGAGGTGCCAGACAAACAGGAATTTGTAACAGCTATGTAATAGAGTATAAATATTTTAAAATTTTATTTATAAAAATTTCTTGTGTATACCGGTGTTTGTCATATTCTTATAAATTCAAGATGCAATGGTGAGTTGACAAATGTTTAATAACTACCTCTCTAAGAAAAACAACACTGATTTGTAGTATTTGCTGATTTCCATTGTGCAAATAATCCCATCATGTTCTATTTCAATCTACCAACATTATGTCACTAAACATGGAGTTGGAAAGAGATGTGCAGTAATGTACCATTATCTACTATTATCACCATACAATGCAATAGATGTTAAGGACTTTGAGATCATAGGTAATAGTGTAATGTAGCAAAATGATTTGAAAGTAATCACTTTTCTGTATTTATTACATTTGTTATGAATAAGATTTGTATAGTTGTAAGTTAATGAAATTTAATTTTTAATGATAGATAACAATTGGTTCAAAAAATTCTTGAAAATTCATTAATTGTCCTTGATGACCATTATGAGCTGGTGCCAGCACACTACTGGAATATACTTCTTTTTTTAACTTATCCCTTTATAAGATCTGTTTCCCTTTATTTTGCCAGTTGTCCATAGAGTAATATTACAGAGCAATGTAGCAGTCACTACACCATTTCTCATGTATCCAGTCTATCCAGGATTGGTCTCATTGACTTAACCTCTATTTTGTGTGTGTGTAAATTGTGTATGTAAATTATTATGTTTGTTATCGGGTCATCCTTTTATAACTTTCTTGGGAGAGTCATCTTTTATAACTTTTCCCTTTAAAACTCCTCAACTAGAAAATAAATTGACTTCTCAGCTAAACATCTTAACTTACTTTTGCAACAAAGTCTCACTTTAGAATGTTTATGAGCTTAACTGGTAAATATTTAAATAAATTATGCAATTTTCTCAAAGGCTAACTAAAGGTAGAATTTTAAACATGAAATTGAACCATACAAATTTGAAAGTATATTGAAGTTTTCTTTTTTTTTTTAGATTAGAAAATATAGTTTATTTAAAAAGTAAATTAGAAATAGAGAAAGAGGAGATTCACCTCCCCACAGTAGGAGAGGAGGCCAAAGCTGAAGAAAACATGGTCTGACCATAGCTCAAAGAACACGTGATCCCCTATAGTTCGGCAAGACAATGGCCTGAAGTTTATATTCATATAAATTGATGAATGCTCTGTTTTCTTCCTGATCAGTCGTGCTTTGCCAAGTTAATTGTCTTTTCCCAGGAGACTCATATACTTCCTTAAGACATTTGGGTGGTTACTTATCTGTATCCCCTAGTTCAGATTATTAACATTCAAAATTTTAACATGTGTGGTTGGCACATCAGGTCTTTTACAATTATTTCAGGAGACTGGCTTAGAAGCTGTCCATTTGGTTATTTACTTTCTATTTACATGCACAGTTAGAGGAAATAATGACAATGGAGGGGCTTGAGAATCTGGTTATCTCCAATTTCTTTGACCAATTTTGAGCAGTTTCTATTTCTTTTACTGGGTCAACACTTGAAACACCATGATTTCCTACAAAAACTAAAGAAAAATGGCTATAAGAGAACAATTTTAGCATCTGCAGAGGGCATTTTCAGTAGAATATCATGTTGAGTTTGGATAGTGCTCTTATATGCAATTAGTAATGTTTGGTTTAGTTTTTTTTGCTGTTTCTTGTATTTTTATCTTACTTGTTTTTAATCAAAATGCAACAAGATGTTGCAAATCTTGTAACTGTTTTTCTCTTAGATCTAGTAAAAATACTAGATTTAAAAACATATTGGTGACATTAAGACTGGAAAATTGAGAAACAGCCTAAGAACTACTAAAGGATATTTTACTTTAATACAGTAGTGACAGTTCTCCTAGTACTCTGGCCTTTCAATGCCATTTTTCTTATGATCCTGCTCAGCAGCATAAAAATTAAATGATATTCAAGAGCAAATCCTCGGATGGTTGGGTGGATGAGGTTTGTTGGCATTCTTAGATTTTACTTTGTTTCTTTTCCTCGTCATTTCTTTCACTTGTTGTATTTCATCTTAATATGAAAGCTTATTGGTTTTGAAAGTCAGGTCATCATATACAGTGAGCAAGATAAAAATTCCTGATAGAAATGGCTGGGCATCGTAAGTATAAGGACTTTGCTTTATGTTTTTGTATTCAAAACCTTAAGAAAACACAGCAAATAATATTGCCTCTGATTATAGTAAAGATAATTCAATTCCTGGTGGTATTTGGAAATTACTTTATTGTTATTAAAATCCAAAACACACACAAAAGTAGAGAGAATAGTATAATGGGTGTCCACATACTCAGAACCCAGGTTCAACAGTTATGGTTATCACATGCTTTCAGTTTTATTCTGTCTATATTCCTCACTTCAATTTTTCCTACACTATATTAAAGCAAATCTCAGTCCTTATATCATATAATTTGTAAATAATAACTCAGGATCACAACAGTATTCTTTATCAAATGTTTTATTTTGCTCAATATATGTCATTTATAGATATTAATAAGACTGCATTTTATCAAGTCGCTTTCCCTCTTTGAGACTCATCTTTTCCCTCTCAGTTGTCAAACTCAACCAAATTAAAAAAAAACAACAAGCAAGCAGAACATAATATAACAGTAAGTGAATAATATAGGCATATGTCTGTAAATCAGCTGAAAATGGTTGTTAAGTAAAACAAATTGATGGATAATGATATTACATAAAGAGATAATACTCAAAAGAAGAGGCACTTTGGTGTAGTGGAAAGATTGAAAGTATTGAAATATAACTCCCTTAGTAATGACTGGGTGAATTTGGAAAGAAGCAGAGTCCTAGCTGTCTTATTTGTTAACACCAATAAAATATACTGTTATCTTTTATAGAGTTGTTACATGGATTGAATAAAATAATGTAAGTGAAAATGTTCAATACTCGACATACTTTATTGTACATCAGTGTCTTGCACATGAGAAATTCAGTGCTTTTGGTGTTTTCATTTGTAATATTACTCTCCTCTTTCTTTTGAATGTTTGGTTTCTTTAAAATAATTTAATTTAGCAAAATCAACATTTTTTTCATCTTAAGTGAGAGAAAACATTTATTTTTCAGTTTAATTTAGCATATTCAACAAAAAATTCTTTTCCTACACTTCCTTTTGTAAAACCATTATTCTTTTCATATTTCCTATTTCCACTTTTTACCAAAAGTATTTCCTTGACCTGTAATAAATCTTCCTGATTTAAAGTTTGCAAGTTATCCACTCCAGTAATTTTCATTTTCATCAAAAGGTTGCCTCACATGAAGAACCAATAGAGTGAATTTTTCTAGCTATAATTAAAAACAAATTAGCCTCAAAGTAATAAATTCCTTCATTAATCTCTTCAAATGCACATTCTCTAAAACTCCTTTGCAGTTGGTTTAAAGTTTTAATTCAGCTTCTTAAGAAGTAGTTGAAACTTTTAAAATGCACAAATGACATAGAAGCCAATGGAAATATAATTATTTCAACTCACTTCTTAAATGTTCTAATAATCAGAAACTCAATATTTAGCTGATGTTTGTAACAATATTATTCATGAAAGAGGTATAGTTTTAATATTTATGTAGTTTGAACTTATATGTATTAACACATCAAATATGAACATATCTATTTCTAGTTACCTTGAATAATTCATTTTTTTCTGCTATACCATATTTATCTTAGTGCCATACAATACATTATTAACTATAATTGTTACCTGGGTGAACAAAAATCATGTTAAAAAGGCACTTTGATATAGTGGCACTTTGGGAAAAGAGAAGAAACTCATTAATGAAGAGAAAGAGAAGATAAGAAAGAACCATAGAGAAGAAAATCAATTGATAACTGCAGAACAAACTTCTCTACTTGTGTTTCAACTATTGTAATACTACAAGAAAAGGATTGGCAGTAGCGAGAAACTGTGGGGGAATGGGGGAGCAGGGAGGTGAAATTGGCAGTAGTGGGAATCTGCCTGGGGAAGCGTGGGACACCTCATCAACAAGGGTACCTGCATAATGAATATTTATATTCCTAATCATGAATTGTACCCCACATCTTCAAAATAAAAAGTTAAAAGTTAAAAAAAAAGTGAAATAATCATTGGGAAAATATAAAGCTAATATCATTAATAACTATGTTTTATATCTCCTACTCACTAAGGAATGTTTAAATTTTAAAACCTGGCAAAATGTCCAGTTTAACCCCTATTGACCACATAATCATCATCATTAATGGCACTAAAAATAATGATTTATATTTTTTGAGTGCTAATGATCTTCCAAGCACTATGGTTAGCCCTTCACATCAATGCTCAGAAGAGGAAACCATTATTATTTCCAATTTATGAAGAATAACAGAAAACAGTACCAGAAAAATATTACAGATGAAAGTTCAGAAAGAGTAGAAAAAAATGAATACAAATGGGTAATTAGTAGCCTAAATCTAAATGAGTATTGTTTTTATAACAAGAAACACTAATAGTAATAAAATGTCTCCTGGGGATTATGACTTTTAAAATTCAAATTTATGCAACAATAGCAGTTAAGTTAGACAGGGAGTAGCTATAACATATATGGAAAGAAGTTAAAGATACTATGTTGATGCTTAGAAATCAAAAGATGTATATTTTAATCTATAGGGTAATATCTATAATATTAGTAATTTATGTAACAAGCAAATGCAGGAGAAAATGGAATAAATAAAACTTTAAGAAAAATGATAAGGTAGAGAAAAAGTACAGAGAAGGTGGGATATATAGAACTTACTAAAATAGTAGACAGAGATCCAAACTTATGAATAATTACATTAAGCATTCCTACCTTCATTAAATGACAAAAATTCACAGACTAGACAAATAAAACACAACAGCATGTTAGTTTTAGAAGATACATATAGAATATAAGGATATCGAATAGTAGAAAGTAAGAGGCTTAGAATAATTACATATGATGCAAACACCAAAAAAGTAAGCTTAAGTTGCTATACCTCATAAGTAACTAAATTTAGACTGTAAGAAAAGCAGTATTAGAGGTATTGCAGTAGAGGTACTATTTGTAGTATTTAAATATTATATTCACCAAGAAGATATAGCAATTCTGAATATTAATGAAACGAATACAAACTTAAAATATATTAACCCAAAAAATCAGAACTAAAAGTTAAAAATAGACAAATTCACAATCGTTTGGGAGTATTGTAGTGTAATATCTTTTTCTCAGTAAGTGACAGAGAAAGTAAATAAATAATTGGTAAAGATTTAAGAAGCATGATTTATGTTTCACTTATCCTCATTTCCGGTACGTCTGTTTAGGCATTTGTTTTGAATATTTATCACATTGATTTTAATTATTTTTCTTTTTGTTTAGATTAGAAAATATAGTTTATTATAAATCAAATTAGAGAGAGAGAGAGAGAGAGAAAGGAGATTCACCTCCCCAAGGTAGGGGAGGGGGCCAAAGCTAAGAAACATGGCAGCCACAGCTCAAAGAGCTACATGGACACACCAAAGTTTAACAAAGCAATGGCCAATTTTAATTGTTTTTGTAAGTTTATGTTCAGTTAGGTGATCAAGATCAATATCAATAGTGATAAAAGTCATGTTGATATGCTATGATGAAAATGGAAAATTTCCTTCATGGTCTTCCTTTCAAGAACCCATAACTCTAGTCTAATTATGAGAGACAAACATCAGACAAATTCCAGTTCAGGGACATTCTGCAAATTACTTAATCTGTGCCTTCAAAATTCTCAGGTCATCAAAAACAAGCAATGTCTGGGAAACTGTCACAACTACGAGAACCTTAAGAAGACATGATGACTAAATGTAACATGATATCCTGGATAGGATCCTACAACAGAAAGAGGACAGTGGGTAAAATCTATAGAATTCTGAATAAAGTATGGAATTTAGTTATGATAATGTATCAATATTTGTTAATTAATTGTAAGAAATGTACCATACTAATATAAAGTATTAACAATAGGGGAAAGAGGTCTGGGGTATAAGGAACACTCTGCTATCTTTACAATTTTTCTGTAAATTTAAAACTATCCTAAACAACAAAATTTATTAATAAAAAGTTTGTGATTTTTATTACATTTTATATTTGAATAAGTACTGTACCTCATATGTTTTAGAATCCTTGGCCAGACACAATGGCTCATGTCTGTAATCCCAGCACTTTGGGAGGCCAAAGAGGGAGAATCGCTTAAGCCCAGGAGTTCGAGACCAGCCTAGACAACATAGTGAGACCCCATCTTTACAAAAAACTCTAAAAAGTTATTTGGGTTTGGTAGTGCATGCCTGATGTCCCAGCTACTTGGAAGACTGAGGCTGGAGAATCATCTGAGCCCAGGATATTGAGGCTGTGGTGAGCTGTGGTTGTGCCACTGTACTCCAGCCGGGGCAGCAGAGTGAGACTCCAACTCAAACAAACAGGCAAACATAATAGATTGTAGTGTTACTGTAGCAAACACAGTATCATACTTGTAATAAAAACATACTCTCAGTTTATATCCCACTCATGCTTATTTATTTGGTTAACCTTGAATATATTAATTGCCTTTGGCAACTTCAGTTTTCTCATCTGTAAAATTGCCATGATACTGGCAATTGCTAAGCATTGATTGGAGGATTAAAAGATAATAAATATCATTATCCATATCCAAGCAACTAGCAGGTATAATTAAGATGTAACAATAATAATAGTAGACAATAAATAATTTGAGTAGATTAGTATTGATGAATGAGGCAGACTAAGCTTATCAAACTAAAATAATAAAATTATTTCTCAAAATATGTTCTACAACTCAATATCGGCTTTTACTCAAATATTATTGATCTATTTTAGATGTTCACGTAAATTTATTCATCATACACAGGGCATGTTAAAAATAACATTTGTTTCTGAAAAATCCAAGAAGTTATCTTCCATTGACACGAACAACCTTTCTAGAATTCCTTAGCGATTACACAAAAGGGTTGTTCACTCTGTCAATTTCCTGGTAGTAATGAGTGAGGCTTGTAGCAAATGATGCTATGAAACTGAAAAGATAGCCCATCCTCTTGTAATTATGGTTTAGAAAGTAACAAGTTAGAAGACTGCTGTGAGCTCCTGGAACTAAAATAGCAGCATCAGAATCCTCTCAAGAAAGTAATGACTAAAATTGCCTGCCGTGTATAATCAATCATTAGAGAAAATGTCAAGAAGTGTAAATGGCATTTGATAGGCCTTTAACTTGACATTTTGGTTAATTATTGATGATGTTGCTGAACTGAGATACTCATGCTCTGAACTACTGTTGAGTAAATACAATATGTCTCAGTAATAATGTTTTACAATCTTGTTTTCTTTTAGTATTTATAAATACTTGAAATAAACACAAGGAGATAATTACTTCATAAAAGAAATCTAACCCAAATTAGCATGTCCTTTTACAATTGTCTTTATTCAGGTATTCAAAGAAAATATTAAATAACACATATGGTACTTAATTTCAAGTGTATATTTAACAAATATTTGTTCTACGTATATGTAGAATGTGCCCTCCTAAGTACTTTTATGCATGCATATTCATTTAATCCCTATAATACCATTGGGGTTTACTCCTTTTCCATCAATTATCCAAGGACCCTAAATTACTAAGTGGAATTGCTGAATTTAAAGTAGGTTCCTCTTCTAAATCCATAACCATTTAAAAAAAATAAGCCCTAAATTTGTAAGGTTGGCCTTTAAAAGTATGCCTTAGTTTAGAAATGTAGGACATATGTAAGTGTCTACCTCAAAGTAGACAATGACACATAGTGACTGATCAGTCCCACGTGCTGACCTTCACCTAGAAACCAAATCATAGTAGAACAGGGAACTGAAAATACATGGTCAATTTCCTCATTTCCTGTTAAATATTTTTTAAATTGAGTTCATTTAAGATTTTATTTTGGCCAGACTCGGTGGCTCAGCCTGTAATCCCGCGCCTTTGGGAGGCTGAGGTGAGTGGATTGCCTGAGCCCGCGGGTTCGAGACCCGCCTGGGCAGTGAGACCTCATCTCTACAATAAATCAAAAAATCAGCCGGGCGTGGTAGCGCATGCCTGTAATTCCGGCTACTTGGAAGGCTGAGGCGGAAGGATCGCCGGAGCCCAGCAGGTCGAGGCTGCAGTGGCCGGGAGCAGCCACTGCACTCCAGTCTGGGCGACAGAGTGAGACTCCAACTCAAAAAAAAAAAAAAAAAAGATTTTATTTGCTAGTCAAAAATCATTTTACTGAGTAATTTCTCTTGCTTTGCCCTAAAATTCCATACCGTTATTATTTTTGTTATGTCTTAGTTATTACTCTTTGATTCTTTGAACTGTTGATATTTTGAGCTGATATTACAGTCTTCTCTTTGACACTCTTCATTTGTAGATACTCATTTTTTATTTTATTTTATTGGTCTTAGTCCATAATTTCATTCATCATGTGTATTATTTTGGAGGCCAATATACAGCTTTTGAGAGATAATTTTCAAAGGAGACAAAGATGGTTAAAAAATGTTTTTCCTTTTTAAAACTTAGGTTCCTACACATAGAGCTTAATTTTATATTATACAGGATGTAAGATGACTTAAATACTTCAGTAAATGATATTTCAAAATAATTTTTAACTATAAAGCTATTAGGTAGGTTATAACTGGTATAAATATTATGTTAAATATATAAATTTGTTTTCTTAGCAAGTAAGAGTGAAAAAAACAATGAAAATGATACTTCAATTTTTATTTCCAGCTCCATTGCTAACTTAATGGAGTCATTAATATGATTATATTTCTATGCCTTCATCTAAAAAAATTGTAAAAGTTATTTCTCATTCTTCCTGTCTTCAATTCCTTATGAAAAACAATTAAAATATGTACTGATGCCTCTGATGGGCAATATTATATCAGTTTTAATAATAACTTTTCTAATGAGTCTCACTGGCTTCTGCTCTTTATTTATGTGTTTAAACTTGCCCAAAGAGCTAAAATGAGAAAATTTGATATTTTTTTGGGAAAAAGGCAAAAAAAGACATGTGCTTTGGATACTAAGAGAGCATTGCCTTCAAGGAACTCCCAAAATATACACCCAATGTAGACAGTTAAGTCAGATACAGAGTTGAATGGGCTGTGTTCTAGAATAAGGGAATTTAGTGAAATTCAGGGCAAGAGAGGTTAAAGATCGTTCGGGCTATCTGGGAAAATTTTGTTCAGACTCATAAATTCATGGGTCAGTAGCAACTCAGACATTTTCTAGTTCAGCATTCTCACTTGAAAGTTAATGAAATCAACAGAAATGTTAAATAACATACTAAGTTTGCACCGCCAGTTTACTGATAAAGCTAAAAAAAACAAAACAAAAGTCCCAAGCATCTTGACTGCTAGGTCATTTAAGCAAGGTCTTTCATGAAGGGTAGGATTTTCTTGATCAATTCAGAGGATAATGTTAGGGCATGGAAAGATCAGTATAAAACTGTGAAGGTGAAAAAAGTAGAGGAAATTAGAGAAAAGAAGATGGAAAAAGTTTGAGCCATGATATATAGACTTCTGCGGTTAAAATGTTAGAATGCATTGCCAGATGTTAGATACTGTGAACTGAATTGTTATCTTCCCAAATTCATATGTTTAACTCCTAACTCTGATGTATTTGGAAGTAGGACCTTTATAGAGGTCCACCACCACCATGTGAAGACACGATAAGAAGGTGGCCATCTACAAACTAGAAAGAGAACCCTCACCAGGGACCAAATAAGCAAACACCTTGATCTTGGGCTACCCAGCTTCCAGAACTGTGAATTTATTGTTGAAGACATGTAGTCTATGGTATTTTTTTTGGCATCCCAAGCTGACTAAGATACCAAATCAGCATGGAAAAGGAAGGATATTGTTAAAGATAGCATGGAGATCGATGCATGAGAATTTTGTGAAACATGCAAATATCAATAATCATAAATGCTTTTTGTGTAGATGAGCACCAACAACAAAAGCTTACAAAGGGGCAAGATATTTAGGAACAGAATGAGATTCAGTAAGGGGAAAAAAGTGAGACATTATTTTATTTTCCAGTTGAGAATTAATAAGGGCTTGAACTAAGACTGAAACAGTGAAAGTGAAGAAAATGTGGATATGGGACATTGGTTGGGAAAAGTCCTCACAGTTGTTACCTTTAGACATAGGACTCCCTTAATAGCAATAAACACAATTAAGATTATGGTGGTGACATCAATTATATATATATATCAATGCAAAGATTGGAACTGGTTTTGCTTATTTTGCAGTTTCTTAAAGTCATTGAAATAAACTATTGAGTTGATGCATGAGTTTGAGGTGTTTGTTTTTGGCATGGCAGCACTGTAATAATGTGAGTTTGTTTATCATTTGTCATTTGGAGTGACAATGTGCTTGTGATTATGCCTTGCACTTTGCAGATTTGAAGAAAGTTAGTGCTATTTGTGGGCTAAAGAAGATAAAGTGTTAAGTAGAAAAAAAGGAACACTTCAAACATATTCTTCTGTTTGAGTTTAATAGAGAAGTAAAGGCAGTGGAGGTGCTGTGAAAGATTGGTGCTGTGCTCGGGGAGAAAGCCATCAGGGAAAGCATGGCAAGAAAATGGTTTTGTCATTTCAAAGAGGGCTATTTTGACCCGAGTGATTCTGGAGGTTCAGGAAGACCATCAGACTTTAAATGAAGACCATTTATACCCTTTAATCCATGATGATCCATGTCAGTCAACCTGAGAATTGGCAAATGTGATGAACTGTGTGACCAGTCAACCGTCATGCTTGCTCATTCCACGGGCAAGTGAAAAAGGCTGCGAACTTATGCACCAACCCAATAAAATGACAAACAAAATGTTAGAAATTTTTTAGAAGTTTTTATTTGTTAAAATCAATTTAAACATGTAGCATACATATGTAGGAGAACTTTAAAGATTATGGGATTGAGATTTTACTGTTCTAAATGATGAGATCAAGCCTAAAGTTATGTCATAGTGTATTTAAAATAAAAAATAAGACAAGGAAATCAATATTTTTTCTTGCCAAAAAAGCAGGGGAAATAAGGTAAGGAAAGGATAATTTATGGACCGTCAGTAGGCACTGAAGAAAACAGACACTATATATACTTTGGTTTGCATTTTTGCATTAAAATGAGTAGTGAGTTTAAAATTGGCATATATGTCTTGAGGGAAACTGGAAAATGCAGATGAAAGAAAAGAAAAATAAGTCAGCAATTTTCAATAAAAATAATATATGTGAATGCGGACAGAGTATGTTGGATTAAATAACATCTGAGATCATGTCAGGTCTTAAATTGTTTGATACCATAAAAATTCCTTTGCAGGTATTAAGTGCAATGAAATGCATTGACAGAAATGAAGCTCAGAGTATTATTAGATATGATTACAAAGTTATCTTTATGCTTTACAAAAATCTCAAACATGGGAGTTTAATAAGTATATCAAAGGGAGAGTTTAAGTGAATAAAATGCTAGAATTGTTGATTACTGCAGACAGTGATTTATTTTGAACCATCTTAGTGAGATCTGAGCAAATGAGATAAGGAACAAATTATAACCAACTGTGCTTTTCATACTACTATCTACACCGTACACATTTATCTTAAATTTCAATTTTATCTTCCTACCCATGAAATCTAAACAAATTAAAAAGTCACAAAATCAAAAATGTCCAATTCTGTGTTTAATATTTATTTGCACATCTTAAATAAAATCATATGTTCTCTATTCAATATAGATTTCTTGACACATTAATTTTTTGGTTATTTATCTCTGTTCCTATCTAATATTTTATGCAAACATCAAGGTTGAAAATTGAATATATCTTCATTGTTGTACTTTTATCAACTTTTATCTACATTTAATAAAAAGTCTGTGTATTGCATTTTCTCTCTCTTGTGTTCTATCCATGAATGTTTTTAAAATCCATTTTCTTTGAATTTTGGCTTTTTGGAATTAACATTCTCAAGTTGTCAAATCATTTGATCTTAATTTTTTTTTTTTTTGTCTAAAATCATCACAAGCATTTAGTATGAATTTGAAATAGAGTAGCACAGTCCCAAATATATGATCAAATTAATTTTTAACTTAAGTATTTTGATGCTATAATGATTTCACTTTCAGAAAGAGAAACACTCATGTTCATCATTGCTAAGATAAAACAACATTTGCAATTCTAGTTTCAGTTTTAACCTTCAATTGGAACCATATTTGTAAAAAATTTTTGGTGAATTAGATCCATCTTCATATTTAATTTTATTTATAAGTCATCTTTATTTAAGTATAACTTTAAGACAAGACATATATACATTTTGATTAAGTTTTGCTGAGTTTTGTCAAATATATAGAGAAGAACAATGGCTACTATATTCAAAGTATAGAGTAACTCTATCACACTAAAATTCCCTCGGTGATCTGATTTCTATATCAATGATTTTATCTTTTTCATAATATTACATGTATGAAATCATTCAGTCTGAAGGCTTTCATGTCTTATTAATTTTATTCAACATTGTGCTTTTGAAATTGATCTGTATTATTGTAATTGTGTGTATCAGTAACTAATTGATTTTTTATTTCTGAACAGTATTTTATTGTATGGATACACCACAACTTATTTATCTATTTATCAGGTAGAAGATATTTGAAATATTCCCAGTTTTTTGTGATTACAAAAAAAATTGCAAAAACATCTATTTGCAGGTTTTTGGGTGGACATATATTTTAATTTCCCTGGTAAGAGTAGGATTTCATATGGTAAGTTCATGTTCAATATAATAAGATATTATGAAACTGTTTTCAAAGTGGCCATGCCATTTACATTTCCAAAAGCAGTATATAAAATATAAAGTTACTCTAAATTTTTATCAGCACTTGGTTTTGTCAGATTTTAAATTTTGGCCATTCAGGTAGTTGTGAAAAATGTATAAAATTGTGATTTTGATTTATATTTATCTAGTGACAAATTATATTGAACCCCTTTCAATATGCTTGTTTACAATCCATATTGGCCTTCTATCTATACTATTTAGTGAGATGTCAGTACAAATTGGTTTTTTTTCTTCTTCTTTTTTTTTTTTTTCAGAGTCTCACTCTGTCACACAGACCGGAGTGCA
>NW_007245985.1:308799-315003 GCF_000164805.1 Carlito syrichta
GTCTCGTCAAGTTGCCCAGGCGGGTCTTGAACCTGCGGGCTCAGGCAATTCACTCACCTCGGCCTCCCAAAGCATGGGATTACAGACTGAGCCACTGAGCGCAGCCACAAATTGTTTTCTTGCTCTTTATTGAATTTCTTTTTCTTTAAATGGAATTTTAAGAGTTATTTATATATCTACATATAAGTATTTTATCAGATATATGTTTAAAAAAGAAAGATATAAGTAGAAGAAAAGTTTTCTTCTAGTTTGTAGTTTGTCTTTTCATTTCCTTATTCATGTCTTTTGTTTGTTACATTAGTCTGGGTTCTCCAGAGAGCCAAGAGAATGTCTACAGAACATTTCTACAGAAGAAAAAAATACCACAAGATTCTTCTTATGTGAGGTATCTAAAGTAGCCAAACTCCTCCTCATTGAAGCAGAACATGAAATGGTGCTTACCAGTGGCTAAACTGTGGGGGATGGGAAGTTGTTGTTCCATGGTTATAGTTTAAGTCATGCTAGATGTTAGAGTTCTAGAGAGCTGCTGTATGAGCTTGTACTTAGGGTTAACAAAACTGCATTGTTCATGTAAACATTTAAGAGGATAGATCTCATGTTGTTTTGTTGTCACAATAAAATTAAAAAAAAAAAAAGAAAATTGAGGTTGCAATCTTGAGCTGAAAGGCTGGAATCTCAGACAAAATTTCTATGTTCTTTGAGAAACCACACCCTTTGCTCTTAAGGTTTTCAATGGTTTCTTTCAGCCTGACATGTTATGAAGAGTAATCTGCTTTACTTAAAGTCCATTGATTGTAAATGTTAATCACGTCTAAAACATATCTTTATAGCAACATTTACACTAATATTTGACCCGACCACTAATCATATTCACCATAATCTAAGTAAACTGATGCGGAAAATTTGCCATCACATGTACCATGAAATTTTTTTTAATTGGGACTTACAAATATTTTTCTCCAACATTTTTAATTAGAAATTTTATGGTTTCAGTTTTTATATCTAGGTCTATGGTTTATTTTGAGCTAATTTTTACATATAGTGTGAAGAAAAGACAGAGCTTCATTTTGGGAGGGAGAGTGGGGGCGTATTCATGTCCAATTGTTCCTGCACCATTTGCTGAAATATTTATTAAATTATCCCGCGCTTTGTCACATGTCAATTGACAATTTATGAGTGGGTCTATTTCTGACTAATAATTCTATTCCATTGATCTATGTGCCTAGTCATATGCTAATTCCACATCTTGATTCCTTGATTACATTTGAAATGAAGTAGTAATATCTACAATTTTTTTCTTATTTTAAAAATTGTTTTTGCTATTCTAGGTCCAGTGCCTTCACATATAAATTAAATAAGCAGCTTATTAGCTTCTGGGTGGCTGTGTCAGTTAACTGCCAATCATATGCAGGGCCATGTGCACAACCCAGGTGTTCAGAGAAGTGAAGCCAAGTCTGTACTGTTGACCAGTGCATCAGTGGCATCTTGGGGAAGGTGAGGACGGGGAAGGATGAGTTGGCTACATGACAAGTATAGGGAATGGCTAATCACAGACTCAATTCTGCCCATACAGGAAATACAAAGGCTAGTACAGGTTATGCATGTTTGTACTATTGATTTAAACTATTGGGATTTTTCTCTCTCCTTGTCAAAGTGTAGGGACTCTCTATTTGCCATCCTCTTATTATTCCTGGAATGTAACCCCTCTGCCCTCTTCCTAGAAGTCATTTTCCCTGTTACCAAGCAGTAGGCTATATGTGAACATTTTTTAAATTTATAATTTTTCAGAGGACATTGTCCTGCAGCTTTTAGGTACAAAACAACTAAAGATTCATGGAGTATACTAATCTAAAAAGAGATAAATTGTCCTGATTGTAATAGACATGGTATGTATTAGGTGAGGGAGTTAGATGCCCACCTCTCACATACAGCGTTCTGTTTTTAATCTAGTAGAAGTGGAATCTTGAATTTCAAAAGCAAGTTAATATTTCTTAATTTTTCTTGGCTTGTCCTTAATAATATTTAGGGAAAAAGGGAAGAAAACATGCAGCTTCATTACCAGGTCATTGTTCTTTTCTAGCATTTTCTCCCATCCAAGTACTAACACCAAGCCTGACCCTCCTTATCGTCTGAGATCAGACAAGATCAGGTGCATGTAACATTTTCGAAACACTTCAAATCCAGAGAACCAAAAAGTCATAGGATAGTGGAAGCAAGGGTGCTTAACTTATTTCCTGGTTTTGAGGAAAGCTAGAGGAATGCCTTCTACTCCGCCTTATTGCCTGCTCTTACTCCTCACACCAGAGCACCATCTTTCTGCCCTCAGATACATTTGTGCACTGGAGGGGTTTTTCACAGAAATCCATGATGGACATGGATCCTCAAGTTTCAACTTCTGAAGGAGGTATGCTTAAAGTCTGCTCCAATAATCCAGGTATAGTCTTAATGAATAAAATAAGAACAAAAAATCAGGTTCAGAGTTTAAGATGCAAATTAATAATAATATAAATAATGGGCCATCATAATGTTCAGGCAACAATCCATATTTCTACAGCAATTCTTTTTATTTTATTTTATTAAAAAATTTTTTTATTATAAAGATGTGGGGTACATTCACGGCTAGGTATACAAATGTTGATTATGCAGGTACCCTTGTTGATGAGGAATGCCTCTACAGAAATTCTTGAGCCACTCAACTTTTGTGCAAAGTATGGCTTCTGACAAGTTTAGTAGTTTCCCCATAAGCCACCTTTATTCTTCTCAGGAGAGTTTACTACTGACTTGTAGAAAGTTATTTGTATTTATAGACAGAAACCATTAACCCTGTGATGTAAAGAACTTACAACCCAACTTGACTGTTATTTCTAAGTTCTGTTTTAATGATCAAGAATGAGAAAGAACTTTCTTTTTACAAAAAAGATTGAATATATATGTTGCTGTGGTTTGGGTATTTGACTCCTCCAAACGTCATGTTGATATTTGATCCCCAATGCCTAATGGGAGGTGTTTGGGTCATGAGAATGAATCCCTCATAAATAGATTAATATGCCTCCTGAAGGGGATGGAGAGTGAGTGACATCTTACTCTATTAGTTCCTGTGAGAGCTGGTTGTTAAAAAGTGTCTGACACCTCCCCCCGTCACTCTTGAATCCTTTTTTACCATGTGATCTCTGCATACACTTTCTCCCCTTCACCTTCTACCACAAGTGGATGCAGCCTTAGGATCTCATCAGATACCCAATCTTCCAGCCTGTAGAATTGTGAGACAGATAAGTCTTTTTTTTCTTTGCGAGTTACCCAGTCTCATATATCCCTTTATAGCAACATAAACTAAGACATATGTACATAAGTATGTATATTTACAAATATTTCCCAGTATAACAACTTTAGCTTATGCTTTCCTTCTGAATAATTCAATTAGTCACCAAGTAGAAAGGGATTGTGCAGAAGTGAGACAGGCATTTGTTTACAGTCTAAGGGATAGCAATAGGTTTTGCTTTAAAAATGTTCTTTGTTCTTGAGTTTTTAAAAATAATCTATTTTTATCTTAAAATTTATTCCTTTTTTGTTGCATACAAATGAAGCTTTCAAAAGGAACCCTGGGGGACAAAAAGGACTAAAAAATAAAAATAACAATTATTCCATTCCAAGGGAAACATATTGAGTGCCATGATTTATACCAAAGTTATTAATGCAGATAATTCATTGATCTCAAATATATTTCAGGGTTGTTATCAGTTAGACATACAGACATTTCATTTAATTGCCCCAAGTACAAATGTGTTCTATTTAGTTAACCACAACTGATTTTCAAAACTCTTTTGTTAAAAGATACACAGGATTTCTAGTTCTTCTTAAGGAATTTTACTTCTATTCTCAAGGTCAGTCTTTTACAATATGGGAAGAAATTGTCATATGTCTTATTTCCTTTTATTCCAAAGATTATGCCTGTGATATGGGTTTGGCTTTTTAATGACTATATTAGGGTTCTCCAAAAAGAACCATTATGATGGATGGATGGATGGATGGATGGATGGATGGATGGATGGATGGATGGATGGATGGATGGGTGGATGGATAGGTAGGTAGGTAGGTAGATAGATAGATAGACAGACAGACAAATGAAAGAGAATTTATTAGGATAATTGGCTCATGTGATTATGGAGGCTAAGAAGTCGGTCTACAATCTGCAAGTTAGAGACCCTGTGGTGCTGGTAGTGTAGCTCAGTCCAAGTCCAAAAGATTCAGAACCAGGAGAGCTGAAGGTATAATCCTCAATCCAAGGCTGACAGTCTGAGAAACTGGGAGGCTTCTGGTTAAGTTCTGGAGTCCAAAGGTCAGAAACTCTGGAGTTCAGTTGTTCAGAGACAGGAGAAGAACAACATCTCAGCTCCAGGATTTAAAAAGGAGTGGAAATTGCCTTTTCTCTGCCTTTGTTTTCTATCTGGGCTGCACGTTAATTGGATGCCGATTGCTCATATTGAGAGCAAATCTTCTGCATTCAGTAAACCAACTCACATGCCAATCTCCTCTGGAAACACACTAATAGACACATCTTGAAGTAATGCTTTACCAGTTCTGTAGGTATTCCTTAATCCAGTCAGGCTGACATCTAAATTAACCATCACAATGCTTATTATTCAGGTTTTACCTTTTTCATTTTACCATAATTTCCTTGCATTGAGACCAGCTGTCTTATATCATAGTTATCTGAGGAATCCTGATTTAGAGGAAAAACTAGTAAGGATATTAGAAAAATGGCCAAGGACTATCGTTTCATGTCTGCAACCCAAAATGTATGTTTAAAGTGACCAGAGCCTTGTGGGGCCCCAGGCTGGCCTTGTGGCCTCATGGTATAGATCAGATTATAGTCTTTAGTAGCAGACTAAAATGTAGAAAGAAGAGTGTTGGGACAACCATCTATTTTTAGTGTATTTTGTTTAGTTAAGGATAAAACTTAACTCATAACATAAAGTAAGTCATTTGATTGCAAGCTATCTTCTGAACTGATTATGTTAATAAATAGTTCTTTATTAAAATGAAATTATTATTCTAAATACCTAAACTCAAATGCTTAACTACCTAAACTCAAATGATTATCTCACTCCTTGTTACCCATAAAACGCCTTTTAGCAATGAAGGTATTCTGTGATAACATGATATATACAAAAGAGTATGCTTTCACTAATTCACACACTCAAAATAATAGGGTTTATTGAAAAATCATGTTGGGACAGACAACCAAAACCTGTGTAACTTTTCATCTTGAGCCCTAAGAGAACAGTAGTTTGGGCTTTGGAGATGATTTGGACAGACAGTGGAGTACCTTGAAGGATATAAAAATTTGCAAACACCGTAGACTGGATATGCTGGCTGTGGGCACTGAGGGAACACTTGTGCAAGGAGATCTTTGACCACCAGAGAGAGTTGCAATTTGGGGACAAGGTCCTCTGATATGAACCTGTTAGCATAGAGATGAAAGGCCTCCTTGCCTGTGCAGCAACCAAGCTGAGGGATATTTCCTTTCCTGACAATTCCATTCCCTCTCTTTTGGCTCTTCTTGCCTAGAAAAACACAAAACACAAAACTTTCACATAAACACAACAATCAATGTATACTGATATTACTCCCCCATTCACCAATTGCTTATGAGCTAATTAGTGTTAATAACAACACATGTCAGCTGGGCATGGTGGCTTATGCCTGTAATCTCAGCACTTTGGGAGCCTTAGGTGAGAGGATTGCCTGAGCCCACAGATTCGAGACCAGCCTGGACAACATGGTCTCAACAAGGTCTCAGCCTTGTCTCTACAATAAATTAAAAAAAAATTATTTGGGCATGGTGGCATGCACCTTATAGTTCCAGCTTCTTGGAAGGCTGAGGCAGATGCATTGCCTGAACCCAGTCAGTTGAGGTTGCAGTGACCGAGAGCGGTGCCACTGCACTCCAGCCTAGGTGACAGAGTGAGACTCCAACTCAAAAAAAAAAGCAATGTAAGTCATAACTAAAAAGATTGGGCTGTATTTCTTTGGAATTATCCTCAGTTCTCTCCCCACTGAGCAGCAGAATTCTGAGCCTGACTCTTCTATGACTACAATTAAATAGCCCCTAAGCAGAGAGAAGGTATTCTTTTTTTTTTTTTTTTTTTGAGTTGGAGTCTCACTCTGTCACCCAGACTGGAGTGCAGTGGCCGCTCTGGGTCA
>NW_007245985.1:315023-341204 GCF_000164805.1 Carlito syrichta
GCCTCAGTCTTCCAAGTAGCCAGAGCTACAAGCGCGCGCTACCACGCCGGGCTCAATTTTTATTTATTGTAGAGATGAGGTCTCGCCAAGTTGCCCGGGCGGGCCTCGAACCTGTGGCCTCAGGCAATCCACTCACCTTGGCCTCTCACAGTACTGGGATTACAGGCTAAGCCACCGAGCCAGGCCGATAAGGTATTATATAAAGGGATAATCAAATTGTTGAAAAGCAGATATTTCCCTCTGTTGTGGCCTGATGTCCCCTTACTGATGGTATGACATTTACCAAACCAAAAATTGCTCAATATTATTTGCCATAAGTAACAAAATATATGGTAGACTATTCTGAGTTAAGAGCACAATTGTTTATTTTTCTAAGAAAAGTATGCATTTCTTTTCTTTTCTTTTCTCTTTTTTGAGTTGGAGTCTCACTCTGTCGCCCCGACTGGAGTGCAGTGGCTGCTCCCGGCCACCACAGCCTCGACCTGCTGAGCTCCGGCAATCCTTCCGCCTCAGCCTTCCAAGTAGCTGGAACTACAGGTGCGCGCTACCACACCCGGCTAATTTTTTGATTTATTGTGGAGACGAGGTCTTGCCAGGTTCCCTCCCTGGGTGGGTCTCGAACCCACGGCTCAGGCTATCCACTCACCTCGGCCTCCCAAAGTACTGGGATTACAGGCTGAGCCACCGAGCCCGGCCGCATTTAATTTCTATATTAGCCTCCAATACCTAAAACAATTTAATGTATAATTTTTGGAAAGATAATTATGTACATTTAAATAGGATTCAATGCCATCTATCTCCTTAAAAATTATCCTCTTATGTTTCCAAGAGGTGGCCTGATTCAGAGAGGAGATAAAATTTCCATGTCTTAAAAACATATCTAGCATGAGATCTAGCAGAAAATTTCTTCTAATAAATATTATTAGAAGGGAAAACTGAGCAGAGGGTCAGATAAATAAAATATTTTTATCTCGTTTTTCTACCCATGACATTAACATGAAAGGACATGCAAACAACTACAGGAGTTAACTTCAGTTTATACTTTTTTCTAGGCAAATTATTCAAGTCATACTTAAGTAATCTTCTTTAATAAAGAAAAGCATTTCTTAGAATTAAATGATTATCAAAGATTTGATGCTACATTGAAATTTCATTTCAAGGCTAACTTGCTTAATTATACTTTGGAGAAGTATTTAGCAAGTCCACCGATTTCCACACTGTCCATTTCTTTGTTTATAGTTTATATATGACAGGGAACCCCCAAAAGGAATTTATTTGTTTAAAAAATTTGGTATTTATTTTTACATGTCTAAACTTCAGTCACTGTAAAAGTATTCTCCTTTTGAAGAAATATACCTATTGAGACTGTTTTTCCACTGCTCAAAACAGCTTTTGAATTCATCAGTTTTGATGCATTTTAGTACTTCTGCTGTATTTTGTTTCACTTCTCTCACATGGGCAAAATGTTTCTCATTGACAACTTTTTCCATCCAGGGAAACAAAAAGAAGTTGCTTGGGGTGAGGTGGTGTGAATAGAGAGGGTGAGACCAGGGTTCGTGCTGGTTTTGGTCACAAATTGCCGATCACTCAGCGTGGCGTGAGTAGGTTGTTCATGTAAATCACTCATCATGAAATGGGCAAATGTGTTAAAAGAATCTCCAAAAAGAGTTAACTGAAGTCAAACGTAGCTTCTCACACTACACTAGTTGGTACACTGATGTTGATGAGTTCCTAAAATACTTAGTAGTGGAAACCTGTAGTACAAGGGGCTCACCCTCCAAAAATATTTTTTCATTTTTTGGGGAGGGTCATCACTTGTAATTACATATAATTGCATATAATTTTGAGGAGAGCTCTTAAATATTAATAACAAAATATTTAAATACTAATAAACTTTTAAGAATATCTCTTATTGTCGTGTTCACTTTGTGGTTATTTCTTTCAGTTTTTCTGCTGGAGAATTTGATAGCAAGTACATTTGAAAGAAACACATCTCATATACAACACTAATATCTTTACTTCTCAGTTTCCCCAAAACAAAGGGATAGCCAAATTAAATCTAGCATAACTCTAGAGATGTGTTCTAAGAGCTATTCATTCTTATTTTTTGACCTTTTTGACATGGATGTTCTGTACTTTGGAGAAACTGAAAGTTGAGCTTAGAAATTCTCTTTTTCATTTTTATAACACATGTCTATCTACTAAATATTTTCTTTCATGTCTATTGGGGTTGTCTGTCACATAAGGTATTTATATACAAAGATATAAACCATGATTCTAGGGCTCTTATGTTTTTATTTTACTTGTATAATACAGTGTAGATTAAGAATGGTTAAGAATGAAGATTTTGAAGACTTTCTGCCTGGGTTCAAATCTATTTATAAGTTACGTGATCTTGAACAACTCCTATTTCAAAGCAGCATTATTATGTACCTTATAAGTTTGTTGAAATAAGTTTAATATAAAAATATAGGCCAGGCATAGTGGCTCACACCTATAATCCCAGCACTTTGGGAGGCCGAGGTGAGAGAATTGCCTGAGCCCACGGGCTCAAGACCAGCCTGGGCAACTTGGAGAGACCTCATCTCTACAATAAATCAAAAAATTAACCGGGCATGGTGGCACATGCCTGTAGTTCCAGCTACTTGGAAGGCTGGGGTGGAAGGATCACCTGAGCCCAGCGGGTTGAGGCTGTGGTGGTCATGAGTGTGCCACTGCACTTCACCCCGGGTGACAGAATGAGACTCCAACTCAATATATATATCTATAAATATAAAGTATTTTTAGTGGCTAGCATACAAGTACTACACATATACCGACTCATTGTTATTCTCTCTCGATCTCTGACCATATTCTTAATTTAAAGTTTTCCAAATTACAGCAGTAATTGAGATCACTTGTACAAAGTAAAACAAAACTATAAAACATTAATAAAAATTAATTACTCATCTCCCTTAATTATTTACATGCTTACAAGTGGATGGCTATATTTTAAAATTTTAATTTCTTAGGAATTGGTTTGTTTTGACCTGAAATTTAAAGAGATGTTGCCAGATTGCATTTTCAAAGTTAGTGACAAAATAGACATTTCTACCAGTGAGAGTAAATATCCTCATCAGCATTAGGTCTTATGCAAATAAAAAAAAACAAAAACAAAGAAAAACCAACAAAAAACAAAACTGCCAGACTAAACAGAGTAAGTAATATCTAATGGTTTTTTTACTTTTTCCCCCTGGTTAAGAATAAATCCATGTGCCTGTTATGTTAATTGGTCTTTTGTTGATTGCTTCGTCTAACCCTCTGTCCATTTTCTCTGAAATTGTACTTTGTAAATATATTTTTAAGTCCAGTCTTGTTTATTAACTTGATGACAACTTTTGCATGTAAAAATTTTAAATATTTTTATAATAAAATGTGTCTAGCTTGCCTTTTCATTGATTCTAAATTTTCTCTCTTGGTTAAGAATGCCTTCAGTAAAGTTGTACATGAAGTAATGTATATATATGTATGCATGTATACATGTATAATAGTATTTCAAATATATTTTAAATATATATTTTTATATATATTTTATATTTTTATGTTTTATATATATTTATATTTTTATATATTTCAAATATATTTATATATTTTAAATTTATTTTAAATATGGAGTGTGATGGGACAAAATTTTATCTTCTTTCAGAAATAATATAATTTCCCCATACAATTTATCAAATTAAACAACTTTCTGTTACATTGCATTGAAATGTTGATTTTGTGATTATATGAGTTTTGTAATGCTTCATGGCAAATTACTACAAATTTGACAACTTGATAGAATATACTTTTATTATATCAGAGTTTCTATGGGTCAGGAGTCTGGGTATGAATGAAGGGGTTCTTTGCTCAGGATCTCACTGGCTTCAATCAAGGTACTTTTTGTCAAGTTCTTTTTCTCATTGATTGTATTTGTTTGCTAAAAATTCTTTATTTACTTTAAATTTTATTTTAGAACTAGGGAGTGCATGTGCAAGTTTGTTACATGGGCGTATTGTGTGATGGTGAGGTTAGGGCTTCTGCTGAACTTGTTACCCAAAGAGTGAATGTAGTACCCTATAGATAGTTTTCCAACCTTTGCCTTCTTCTCTCTCAACCCTCTTTAGGAGTCCCCAGTGTCTGTTGTTCCTTTTTTTTTTTTTTTTTTTTTGAGTTGGGGTCTCACGCTGTCGCCCAGACTGGGGTGCAGTGGCTGCTCCCGGCCACTGCAGCCTCGACCTGCTGGGCTCCGGCGAACCTTCTGCCTCAGCCTTCTGAGTAGCCGGAATTATAGGCATGCGTTACCACGCCCGGCTGATTTTTTGATTTATTGTAGATATGAGGTCTCGCTGCCAGGCGGGTCTCGAACTCGCGGGCTCAGGCAATCCACTCACCTCAGCCTCCCAAAGGCGCGGGATGACAGGCTGAGCCACCGAGCCCAGCTCAATGTTGTTCCAATTTTATGTCCATGTATACTCAGTGCTTCCCTCCCATTTGCAAGTGAGAATACATGGTATTTGATTTTCTGTTTCTGCTTTAATTTGCTTATAATTGTGACCTCCAGCTGCATCTGTGTTGCTGCAAAGGACATGATTTTGTTCCTTTTTATGACTGTGTTTTATTCCATGGTGTATATGTATCACATTTTCTTTATCTGTCCATCATAGATGAGCACCTAGGTTGGTTCCATGGTTTTGATATGTTGTTAATACTGTGATAAACATGAGAGTACAGGGTATCTTTTTGGTAGAATAATCTGTGCTCCTTTGGGTACACACCCAGTAGTTATATTGCTAGGCCAAATGGTAAACCTATTTTTAGATCTTTAAGAAATCTCTAAACTGCTTTTCATAGGGGCTGAACTAGCTTACAATCCCACCAATAGTGTCTGAGGGTTCCCTCTTACCTGCAGCCTCGTCACCGTCTTTTGTTTTTTGACTTACTAATAATCACCATTCTGACTGGTGTGAGATGGTATCTCATTATGGTTTTGATTTGCATTCCTCTTATAATTTGTGATGTTGAACTTTTAAAAACAATATTTGTTGGCTACTTGTATGTCTTCTTTTGAGAAATGTATGTGCATGTCCTTTGCCCACTTTTAAATGGAGTTTTTTTTTAATTGTCAATTTGTTTTTCTTTACAGATTCTGGATATTGGTCCTTTGAGAAGGGGCATAGTTCACAAATATTTTCTTCCTTTCTATATATTGTCCATTTATTCTGTTGATAGTTTCTTTTGCTATGCAGAAGCTCTTTAGGTTAATTAGATCCCACTAGCTAATTTTAGTTTTTGCTGAATTTGCTTTTAAGGACTTGGACATAAAATTCATTGCCTAGGCCAATGTCCTGAAGAGTGACTTCTAAGTTTTCTTCTATGATTTTTATAGTTTGAGGTCTTTATTTCATTTTGAGTTAATTTCTGTATATGGTGAGAGGTACCAGTTATCCATATATCATTTTCATGTTTCTCATAACAATTCTAAGAATTTTTTCTCTTTCTTATTAACATTATAATAAAATTGTTTCACAAAAAACAAAACTCTGAAGTCCTGATTTGAAGTGCACTAAATATATATATATATTAATCTTTTACAAAATTGTATTTTATATCTTTTTACCTAAGAATATTTTTGATTTTGTTTATTACTCTCCAAAAAGATAATATGGTGTTTAAAGTTCTTATTCAATATAAATTTATTTTATGAAGTATTATCTAGTTTGAAAGACACTATAGCTTAACAGTCAAACACATGAACTTTGTAGCTAAACTGCCGAAGTTTGAATCCCAGTTCCTTCACTTACTAATTCCTTCACTTATAATCTTATTGACCTTGAATGATTTCATACATTTTTTGCTTCAACTTTCTCATCTGTAAGGTAACTATATTAATAGTACATTATTATAGTGATTGATGAAGTTAATATTCGCAAATCGCATAGAATATTGCCTGGCACATTATAAATGCTATGTAAATATGTAAGCATTATAAATATATCGGATGTATTATTGTATCTTGTGATTTTTTTATTTGCATTTTTTGATGAATAATGAGGTTGACAACTTTTTCATTCTTTTGAGGTTGAGGACTTTCTCCTTCATACTGACTATTGAGACGTTTGAAAAGTGTCTATTCTTTTGCTAGTATTTTCATTGGTCAACTTTCCTTTTCATACTATTTTGTAGGAGTTTTTTGATATACCTGAATACCAGTAGTAGGTCAAATATTTGTTTTAGAAAAATTTCGCATTTCTTTGCTTGGTTTTTCCCTTAATTTTTTCTTGTGGGGAACAGAATCTCTTTATTTTTATGTGATGCAACTTATCTGTTTTTCTTTTTATAGTTCATGCTTCCAGACTGCTATTTAAGAAATATTTTCCTACCACATTTCTTCAAAATGTATTATTTTACCTTTCCAACTTGGGGCTATCATTCATTTAAAATAAATTTTCCAATTATTTTACTTCAAATGTATAGAGAATTGGCTGGGTACTATTTACTGAAAAGATACAATGTACTTCAAGCTCACCTTTTTTTATAAGTTAAGTAACCACATACAAGTACATGTGATTCTTTTCTTTAACTTTTTATGTTGTTCTATTGACCTACTTGTCTATAGCAATGACAATCTTAGTTAATGTAGCAATTATTTTATATATATATATAGTAGTGTTAGTCCTCTAGTTTTTTTTTCCTTGAAAAATTTTTGGCTAATCTTTATTCATTCCATTTCCATAAAATTTTTAGAATCTACTTACTACTTCCCACACTCAAGCACATGTGTGAGCACACACACACACACACACACACACACACACACACACAGACTTCTATAATTTGATTGTAATCACATTCAATTTTATATATCAATTTGAGAATAATTAACATCTTCAAGGTATTGATAGCATAGTTCTGTATTTAATTTGTCATCTTTAATTTCCCTGAATAATATTTATATTTTTCAGTGTACAGATTTGTAAATTTTCTGTTAAGTGTACTGTCAGGAATTTAATTGTTTTTGATACTACCGATATTTTTCTCAGGATTTACTTTTAAGTTTTTGTTGATGGCATAGAGAAAGGTAATTGATTTTGTCTAATGACTTTATATCCACTAACATTGCTAAATTTCCTTTTTAATTTTAAATAGTTTGGTGGTTGATATGTTTGATTTTTTTCTGTAGATAAGACAAGAAAAAAACCAGTTTTATTTCTTTTATCTCTTTGCACTGGCTAATACCATTCAGTACATATTAAATAGATGTAGTGAAAGCTGACTTCCTTTTCTAGATCTGATTTGAGAGAAAAAAATTTAGTTTAAGAAATGTTTTAAAATGTATTTATCAATTTTTTGTATCTATTGAGATAAGCACATAATATTTCGTCTTTATTCCAGATTGAAGTATGTGGCATGCAAACTAATATCAAACATTACTAGGACATATATGGGAAAGGGATAGATGGCATAAAATAAACTACAGAACTCATGGGAGACAGCTCAAGCTTAAGAGTGTTGGTTTAGCTTGACCTAGGCAACAGTTTTCTAGGAAGAGAGCCCAGGACAAATGAGGGACCAAAAAGAAACAAAGTAATATTGAATAGTACTATCAGCAAAATGTTATTTAAAAATGTGTAAAAGAAATCCCAATTAGGTGTGCCATAAATGCCTAAGAAAAACATATTCAGATTTAAATACAAATCCTGACATAAAGATCTTGAATGAAGGGTATTGACTCATGACTTGAGTCAATAAAAAACAAACTTTTTATTCAGTACTTATAATTTAAATAATTAGTCAACTTGAATTAGGATTCAAATAAGTTGTAACAAATAAGTTTACTGTTTTAGTTTAGTTTGTAAGCCAGAATTTGGACTCTTTAACATAAGTTGATTATTTATAATCTGATTACCTGATTGCATGCATTGACTCTTTAAAGTACGGTTGAAGGGATTATATATTCTAAATGTCGGACAAAATAGCTATTTAATTACCTCTAGAGAAAAGAAATCATTAAAAACCAAAAACAGCAAGGCTATATTCCACATGTTTATTTGTAAAAAGTAGATATATCAGTATCAGTACTACTTTCTTTCCAATTACTATACTACATAGATTAATACAAATATAAGTAATTAGTAAGCATATACTACTATACCACTATAAGAAATAATTATTATAACTACTAAAGTAATTATCCATGGTTGCCTCAAGATTATTACAAAAACAAAGCCATTAGTATACTAGTTATTGTTTGTGCAGAGCAAAAATGTGATATGGAACAAAGGGCTTATTACAGGGATTTGACATAATGCAGTTGTGGGATTTTTAAGTATTTTATTACAGATGTTGCTTCTGAATTTGTTGCTAGGCCTGTAGGCGGTCATGCAGGCAGTGGGGCAGTCAGTATTAAAGCAAAGATAAACTTGAAGATGGAGAGAACAAAGGTGAATCGAAGCTTTCAGTGATGAATATTAAGGTCAACCTGGAACCCACATCTGTCTTTTGTCACATCTCATCTTCTAACTTTTGATGATATGAGTGACCTACTGGAAAAGTTGGTGTCTTTTTTCATGAACTCAATATGCCCAGGAGTTATAGAAGCTGAAGTAGACTCATTCAGGTTTAGTTCAGTCAGGACAGAAGAAGTTACACCCAGATGGATGCCCGTCCCCAAGGTGAACCAGGAGATAGTATTGATTTGCCTGGGACTGAGTTCCTGAAACAAATGATTTTCAATACCAAAACTAGTATAGTCTTGATTAAACCAAAAAGGTTGAGCTCTCTTGCAGGAGGCTGAAGATAATGTACTTGACCTACAACAGAGCCTTCTGTTATACTGACCCTTCAAATATAAATATGGCAGCTGCTTCACTTTTGCCTTCTAAATCATATGCACATTTATTTCATGGTCAGTTCTATCATAAAGGGGAGAGTATTCTCACAATTGTAGTTTCTGTTTCACTAAGTTATAACAGTAGCAGAATCTTTATAGGTAGCTATTGGGAATTCTTTTCATTTGATTTTATGTTTCAGAATAAAGTGTAACTTCCTTTATGTAACAGTTTTGTTACAGGAAATTCACAAAAGTCAAGCTCTTCAGAACGATTTATATATGTAATTGATTTAAAGGAAAACGCAATTGTTTTTGTAAAATACAGATAGTAGCAGGTAATATATATTATTTCTGTAAAAGAATTTAACATTCTAAAATCTCTTTGAATATATATTATTTTTAGACAATGATGTACAAAATATCTTGCTTCATCAAATTTTTCTTCATTAATTTAGTTTTTCAAAAAATTTAGACAGCAAAAATAAAGGGAAGGCCACTTTTGTGTTTCTCACACCTAATAGACTCATTTCTCATCTTGTCTTTTGTGACTTTAAGAGCCTCTAATGAATTTCTTTCTGTTAAATTGTGGTTGCAAAATACAAAGAAGCAATCCATCTTTGAAAAAGAGACATTGTATCCTTTTTATCTAAATAAAAATGATCCAGGTGATTCATTGTTGCATCATTTTAATGATCTATCATCACTTGTGCAAAATTTCAGATCTTTGGCAAATTTGTGTGACAATGTAACCACCAAACAATCCATAGGCACTTTTTAAATACTTAAACTTTTCACAATTTAATTTTTGTCAGTTAAACTATTCTCATTTCCAAAGCCAAGTCTCCTCAGATCATGAGTTTTGAAGAAGATAAAGGCCCTTTTAGGCAAAATTGTTGAAAATTCAAGCGTGAGTATGCCTCAGTTGCCCTTCCAAGTTTCATGAGATACAAATGGGAGTGACCAGGGTAAAACTTAATTCCAATCTTTTAGCAGATTTAAGTTACCAAATATTTCAAGAAGAAAACCTTAAAGAGAAAAGCTACAATTGCTGACTTCAATTATTAAATTGGTTTTCGTGTGAAAGACAATAGATCCCCCCCATATTGGTAAAGAGAATAAAGCTGGAACTCCTTAGAAATACTCAATGAGTTGTTAATGGCAAAATCTTATGACCATTGGAGGTTTAACTTCAATTATACATTTCCCAGGAATCATTTGAAATTGTTGACTTTTACTTTCTCTTAAAAATCTCCCTGCTTTTTCCTGTTTGAATATCCTTTCCCAGTCCTTTTTTTTATTTTTAAAATTAAATTTATTTTTATTTAAAATAGATATAACACAGCCAGGCGCAGTAGCACGCCCCTGTATTTCTGGCTATTTGGAAGGCTGAGGTGGAAGGATTGCTGGAGCCCAGCAGGTCGACACTGGGGTGGCCATGAGTATGCCACTGCCCTCCAGCCTGGGCAATGGAGGGAAACTCCAACTGAAAAAAAAAGTGAAAAAAAAATGCATAACATAAAATTTACCATTTTAATTATCTTAAGTGTATAGTTCTGTGACATTAAGTATATTCACATTATTTTGAAACCATCACCACCATCCATCTCCAGAACTTTTTCAGTTTCTTAAACTGAAGCTCTGTGTCCAGTGAATTTATTTGATTTTATTAAACGTGGGGAAAAATTTAGGGTTGGGTATAAAAATGTTGATTATGCAGGTACCCTTGTTGATGAGGTATGCCTCCCTCCCCTAATTTTCCCTCAACTGCCAATCCCAACAGCCCCCTCCTCCCGCCCCCCTGGCAGTTTCTCACTACTGCCAATCCCTTTCTTACAGTATTATGATAATTGTTCAAGGTCCATTTATGAGTGAGAACATATGGTACTCTGTTCTTTGTTTCTGTGATAGATCACTGAGAATGATCGACTCTAACTCCATCCAAGTTGCTGTGAAGTCCATATGTTTGTCCTTCTTTATGGCTGCATAATATTCCATTGTGCATATGTACCATGTTGTTTTTATCCAGTTCAACTTTGATGGTTGGCATGGTTGGTTCCATGTTTTTGCTATTGTGAATAGAGCTGCAACAAACATACATGTCAGGTATCTTTTTTGTAGAATAATTTGAGTTCCTCCAGGTATATTCCTAATAGGGGAATTACTGGGTCATATAGAAGGTCAAGTTCTAGTTCTTTCAGAAATTGCTACACTGTCTCCCAAAGAAAGACGTTGCACTAGTTTGCATTCCTACCTGCAGTATAAAAGCATTTTTCTCCATCTTCTAGCCAGCATCTGTTGTTTGTTTTATTAATGATGGCTATTCTTACTGGGATTAGGTGGTATCTCAATGTGGTTTGTGAAGCAAAACCTAGTCCTCTTTTTTTTTGACTTAAGTCTTTTGCTTATATTCTAAAACTTGAATAATTTTTTAAGTCTCATCTTTGTTTCTCTTCTTACTCTACTCGTGGCTTCTTGCTCATCCTATCCATTTTTAGAAGTTTATTTGTTTTCTTTAATCTATAAACCCAATCTGGTGGGGGGTTTTTGTTGTTTGTTTTTGCTTTTGTTTTTTAAGGAAGTTTCAGATCAATATTATATTTCTTACTGGGAACTTTTCCTCAGAATGTTCCAATGGCACTTAAAACTGAATATTGCCCATATGCCATCTTCCTTTCAAAACCAATTGCTATTCTTATAGTCTGCTTTTCTGAAAATTTAGCATTATTTGTCAAATTGCCTAAGCCAGAATCAGCAAATGATCTGTCTCCATCCCTTCTCTCAGTGTATTCAATTATTCAAGAATTCCTGAATTCTTGATTCAACATGTTTAATGGTTCTTTTCTTTGTAATGCTACTATAACTGCCTTAATTATTTTTTTCAGTTCAATTATTGCAATAGTTTCCTCATTGGAGTGCCAGAGTCTAGTTCTCTCATATTCTCATTCATTCTCATCTGTATGTTGGGTAGTTTTGAAATGTTACAAATGGTAGGGAAAGATTACTTGAGAAAGTGACATTTGCATCAGCAAAGAGACAGCAGAGCATACAATGAAGAATGGAATGATTATGCCAGGCAGAGGAAACAGCGTGTGCAAAAGCCTTGAGATGGAAGCATGGAGAAACACTTGTAAAGGCAAGTGTCCTTTCTTATACTTGTATTCAGTCTGAGTCAGTTAGTAGAGTTCTTTCATAGAGAGAGTTGAAGCTGTTCTTGTAAAGGTAAGCTTTGTTTTAAGATTTGTAACAGTTGCACCTGTGCTGAGGTGCTCTTGTCTCTTGGAAATTCCCAGATCAGTTTGCATCATACTGCTAAGTGATATATGGTGTCAACCCTGAAAGATGTTTGCATGGACTCTATGGATATCATTAATCTTATAGCCACAATAGTTTCTTACACTATATTACACTTAAGGTATGCAATACACCCTTCAGAATCTTTCACCAGTATATTATTTCAGAATAGACTCAAATATTGGTAACATAATTATAATACTTTAATATTTTCCAAACCTTATATTTTCTAATTCTTTGATACTTATTTCTGATGATACTAAAATCTACTGAGATAAAACAAATACAATAAAAAAGTACACATGAAAGAACAAATGTAGTAATTAGAGTTATACTCTATGTTAAAAGTTACCTTTATGAAATAATATTTATGATTGGCCAATATAATTTTAAAGAAGACAGGGATTTAGTAAAAGAAGAGAGGAAGATACCTGTTCAGGAGTTTCTGGGAAAAAATATTAGACATCATTTAGTATTATGTACTGATGGATTTTCTGTGGGCAGATACCTATTGACTTCCCTGGATGGAATCAAAAGGAGACTAGGAATCTGCTACAAAAGTAGTTAAAGTAGGTTGACAGGCCCAGAAACCATTATTTTTTATAATTTTATTTTTTAAATCAACATACTGTCCAATTGATCCTTGGAGGAGCACAAATCTTTGAACTTTACTAATTATATAGACCCATATGGCAGCCAGCACAGTTAAGATGCAATAAATTCTGTCATTCCTCTCCAGATTCCCTTCATACTGTCCTTTGTAGCCACGTTTCCTCCTCACTAACTCCTCTCAACCACTGATATTGTCTTGATTATTTTAGCTTTGTCTTTTGCAGAATGTTACATAAATGAAATCACATATTATGTAAAGCTTTGAGGTTAGTGTCTTTCATTCAGCATAATGCTTTTGTGATTCCTCCAAACGATTGCATGTATTAATACATCATTTTTTTTTCTGTTGCTGAGTGTTTTTTCATTGAATGGAAGTGTGACAATTTGTTTATCTGTTCACTCGTTGAAGGATATGTGTGTGGGTTGTTGCCAGTTTGTAGAACTTATATAGCTGCTATAAGCATTGAGGTATGCATTTTTTATGACAATATAAGTTTTTATTTCTCTAGGGAAAAGCCTAGAAGTAAGATTTCTGAGTCAATATTTGGAAGTGTATGTTCAATTTTATGAAAAATTGCCAGTCTGTTTTCCAGAGTGACTATATTATTTTATGTTCCCACTAGCAATGTATGGAACTTAGAGTTACTTTCCATCCTTGACAGCATGAGATATTGTCAGTATTTCTTCCATGCTGGTAGGTGTGTCATATTATTATGCTGTGTTTTCTCACATTGTATACAAAATTTTTAAGTTGCTTTTTTTTGAAATATTTGTAGATTCACATGTAGTTATAAGAAATAACGAGAGATGCCATATATCCTTCATCCAGTTTCCCCCAACTGTAGCTATCTTACATAACTATAGACCAATATCACAACCAGAAAAATCAATATTGATTAGTTAAATCAATATCGAATAGACCAACTTTATTCAGATATCACCAGTTTTACATAATTAGTTTGTGTGTGTAGTTTAATGTGAATTAATTACATGTGTGTCTTTATGTGACCACTATCATAATCAAGATACGAAAGTTTTTCCTCAAAGGTCTCTTGAACTACTCTTTCATAGCCACTGTCACATCTCTTCTTCTCCTTCCACCTCAGCCTTCCCGAGTAGCCGGAACTACAGGTGCGCGCTACCATGCCCGGCTAATTTTTGATTTATTGTAGAGATGAGGTCTCGCCAAGTTGCCCAGGTGGGTCTCGAACCTGAGGGCTCACTTCAGCCTCTCAAGGCACGGGATTACAGGCTGGGCCACCGAGCCCGGTCGACAGACATATTTTAAAAGGTACTGAAGGTTTTGTTTTCATTAAACTTCAATTTTTTTGTGGACATTGATTTCTGTGACATAGTTCCAGGATGATTTTCAATAAACACTATGGCAATTCTTTTAGAAATTCTAAGATTTAGTAGCTAAAGAGAAAAAAAAGTTAGTCTAATTATCAACTCTTTTTTTTTCTTTTCGCATCTCTCTTATAAAAGACTCTTCCAGTTCAACTTTTTTATTTAGGTTGAGCATTTGAAAGTACATAGTAATTCTTATAAAGTATAATATACCTTCTACATTTCTTTCTTATTTTTTATTTTTATTTTTTTGGTTTATTTTAGAGACAAGTTCTCGCCATGTTGCCCAGTCTGGTCTCGAACCCCTGGACTCAGGCAATCCTCTCGCCTCGGACTCCCAAAGTACTGGCATTACGGGCTTGAGTCACCGAGCCTGGCTAATTTTCTAGTTATTCCCTACTTATTCTCATCTTAAATGTCAAGCACTTTACATTTATGCATATATATTCTGATCTATACTTGTGCTTGGGTATATATACATGTTGCTTACCTAATTTATGGTAATCTACTGCAGATACACATACACAGTACTATATGCACTTACACACTTTAACAATAGGACGTCTTGTATCTGACAACTTGAATATCTGGAGTTCAAAGCATACACAAGTGAAAAAAAAATAAAGCTGTGTGTTCACTGAAAATTTCAAATTTTCATTCACACGACTGTGAAAGTAACAGGAATTCAAAATAGATAACATTCTCTTTCTTTCTTTTTCTTTTGAGTTGGAGTCTCACTCTGTCGATCAGGCTGGAGTGCAGTGCCACGCTCACGGCCACCCCAGCATTTTGGACCTGCTGGACTCAAGGCGATCCTTCTGCCTCAGCCTTCCAAGTAGCCAGAACTACAGGCAGATTCTACCACACCCAGCTAATTTTTGATTTATTGTAGAGATGGGGGTCTCGCCAAGTTGCCCAGGTTGGTCTTGAACCCGTGGGCCCAGGTTACCCACTCACCTTGGCCTCCCAAAGTGTTGGGATTACAGACTAAGCCACCAAGCCCAGCCAAAATAGATAACATTTTCTAAAGCTTACCAATGCAAAACAGTTTATTGAATTTCCACTTTATACTAAATCTTAGTGTAGTGCTTTTTCCTGTCCCTTGCCACTCTCTCTCTCTTATTTTTAATCATTGCCTCATCATAAAATGATTTCAAAGACACTGGTTGTAATACTGATTTACAACAACTTCAAAGGGAGCTATTATTTGTTCTTCTCATTTAATACTTTGTATGTTCTTTACATATAAAAATATTTAGGTTTTTTGTTAATTATTTCAATGGATTATTTAACTTTTAGGTGTATAGTTTTGCTTTTTAGTAAATATTTGGGTGGATTTTGTGTTAACATATTTTTTTAAAAGATTTTCATCTTAATGTTAAAGTAATGTGTATTAAACAGTAAAAACTTTATTTTTAAATTCAGAGAAGTCCAGTAATAAGGGAATGGTTGATAAATATTATATAGGTGAGTATTGGAATAGTATACAATTATAAAAATAACATTTTGTAAATATTTAAATTATTAAAATAATATTTTATTAATATTTACTAAACATTATAAAACAGTAAGTGAAAAAGAGTATAAAACAACATATATAGTGTTATTTATATTTTAGCATATGCATCTATTATATATGTTTTTTCAGGTTTATTAAAATTTATTTTATTGCTTTAAATAGAAATTATACATTTTATAGAATGGGGCAGTACCAAAGTCAATTCATAAGATTTTCCTAACAAAAAAGATGTCCTAAGGAAAAGTATGAATATTTCGAATGTATAATGCATAATCAATTCTGATGAACCAAGGAGGAAAATGAGGGGTAGAAGAAATGAACATGAAGACACGTATTGAAAGAAGAAAAATCAGGAGAGTAGATTCTCTGCGTAAACTTCTGGAGTCAAATAATAATTTAAAATTGAAGCATTGAAATTTTCTGTAAAATTTAGGTTTAAAAGTTGAAATAAAAAATTTTTACTTCATTTTATTTCATAAAATTATTATATTTCTTAAATATCTTTCTATGATAATGCTGTTTCTTTTTTTTTTTTGAGTTGGAGTCTCACTCTGTCGCCCAGGCTGGAGTGCAGTGGCCACTCCCGGCCACCGCAGCCTCAACCTGCTGGGCTCCAGCGATCCTTCTGCCTCAGTCTTCCGAGTAGCTGGAATTACAGGCATGCCCTACCATGCCCGGCTGATTTTTTGATTTATTGTAGAGATGAGGTCTCGCTGCCCAGGCAGGTCTCGAACCCGCGGGCTCAGTCAATCCACTCACCTCAGCCTCCCAAAGGCGCGGGATTACAGGCTGAGCCACCGAGCCCGGCTGATAATACTGTTTCTTAATGTGAATCTAGAGAATCCATTATTTATCATTATAAAAATTAGATGTCTTAATTGTTTTCATGTTTATAATTTAATGATTAATAATTCTAGATCACTATTAAATACTAGTCTAAAGGAAGAATCGGCTTTTTAGTGGAAAACATTATTTAGATATCAGATATTTTTGCATTTATGTGTGTATGGATAAAGCATGTGAGAAATAAATATGCCATGTCAAACTTTCAGTCAAAATTCAGTGTTTTTATCTTTGAGTTTTAGAAGGTCCAAGGCTCACTTAATTGTTATTTCTGAAATCTTTAAACTTTTCATAATCAATGATCATATGACTGCATTAGTTATTATCATATAGAAGCATCATGACAATTTCAGTAGTTTATACCAAGTGTGCCATTTAGATTTCTTGTTAATATCTGAATATTCACTTTCAAATATGGTTCAGCATTCTTGTTGAAACTTATATTAAATCTTTATTTACATTGTATGATAAAATTCTATTAGTCAGCGTAAGTATGAATGTACAAGCTTTAATCATAACCATCAATGTAGCACTAACTAATAATTCTAAAAAATATTTTCTTGTATGTAGCCATTTATTAAGAATGTGCAAATGTTTTAATTTAGAAGAAATAGATACACAATGGGAATACTAAAAGAAAGACCACCAGCAGCTGGGCATAGTGGCTCCAACCTGTAATCCCAGCACTTTGGGAGGTGGAGGTGAGAGGATTGCTTGGGTCAAGGGGTTCAAAAAAGCCTGAGCAACTTAGCGAGACTTCGTTTCTACAATAAATTTAAAAAATTAGCCTAGCATAGTGGCACACACCTGTAGTTCCAGCTACTTGGAAGGCTGAGGTGGAAGGACTGCCAGAGCCCAACAGGTTGAGACTGGAGTGACTGTGAGCATGCCACTGCACTCCAGCGTGGGCAACAAAGTGAGACTTCAACCTCCCTCCCCCCAAAAAGACCATCAGCTACATAATTTTAGTAAGAAAATAACTTTTTTGAACTAATGAATAACTATACAATTCTAAATAATAATATGCAAAGCTGAGAAATTTTATTACATTAAAATAGTAATGTCAATCTTTGTAATTTTTTGTGTAATAAAATTTATACATTAAACAAAATAAAAACTACAATATGCTTAGATATTTAATCCAATTTAACCTGGGTCTTTTCTAGCAAAGAACTTATTTTGTAATGTCTGGCTTACTGTGAAGATAAAAGTAGAGTGACAACTCTGCCAACACAAAATTTCATAAGAAGAAAAAAATGTAAAAATAATTTCAATGATAAATCATTTTTGATATGGATTTTTTTCAAGAGTACACAGAGAACAAAGAAACTAATGGAGTGTTGGGGAATAAATGACTTACCTCCAAATATCTTGCTTCTTCATTGACTTCATTTGAAAGTGAACATCTATTTTCTGTTGTCAGTGTGCAATACACTGACTGCAGCAGCAATTCGGGAGCTGACACTGAAGGAAAATTATTGTTTCTCCACTGCAATTGTGAAACTTTAAAATTTTACCAGTAAATCTTCTGAAAACCCTGTTGTAATTATAATTTTATTGCTTTAGTATTGTTTTAGATGTATTCCTTTATCTCAGGAGGTCATTCAGGGATGCTGATATTGTATATTAAGCAGAATATTATGATAATCTTTGGCTTTCTGGCATTTGGAGAAAAATATATGTTCAAAGTTTTTCTAAATATAAATATCCATAGCATAATATGAGGCATTTCAGGAAAGAACTATGTCACTCATTAGTTCTATTATTTCTGAATATTAATGTACATTTTAGGATTTTCTTCTTTTCTGACTTCATGAGGTTGTTTTTTGGGACATTTGACTATGTCAAAGAGCCAATTTCAATTAGTGTTTTGGAACACAGAAATATTTGTTTAATGACAAGATGTAATTCCGTGTTATTATAGTTTAGCACCAATACCAATACCGATCACCGATTATCAATACTTATCACATACCAATCATAATGATGTTGAGTAAAATTCTGATATAATGCAAATAACTTAAAACAAGTTTATTATTCTTGACCTCAACACTATAGAAGTTAAGGGGTCATGCAAACAAGATGTGTATGGATCACGGATTGTGAAAACACTATCAAAGATACTGTGGAAAGAGGAAGTGAATAGTATTAATACTAGTAACTGTAGAAATTATCGTTTTCTGAGAACTTACTATAAATATGTTAGGCTCTATACAAATGCAGTATATGCTTTTCAGTACTCACAATAATAATTTGACATTTTAAAGACAAGGCAAATAAAACTAAGTGAATAACTTGTCCAAGGCCATAATAGTAAGCACTAGTGTCATGTAACTTCAACACCGGTGTGCCCTACACCCATGTGCAATATACACCATTACTCCTAGGTACATGTGGAAAGGGGGACAAATTTAACACACATCAAGGAATTTGTGAGCAAGAAAAAGTTTTTGTGATACAGCAAGACAATATATGTGGATATAATTGAAAAAGAGAGATGGCTCTAGAATAAGCTGGGTTTTATTTGGAGAAAGAGAAGAGGGAAAATATTTTTGATAAATCAATATAGAAAAATACAAAAAAGTTTGATTTTTCTGGGAAAGTAAGGAAATGTGTTTTGGTAGAAGGGGCAGTGAGTCTACCGTTTATATTTTTTCCTCAAAATATTTTCAAATTGTAAATCTTGATAGCTGGGATTTCCTGTCATTCAATAAATTATATTAAAGATATAAGTTCTCATAAGGAAAGAATAACACATGTCTTAATAAATAGAATATTGTGTTAAAATTAATGATGAACAGATCATTTCAAAGTTAAAAAGTGGAAAATGGAATAAGAGCAATACTCTATATATTTTGGCATAAACATTTCTTTTTTATTTTTCTATCATTTTAGTGAGGTTGGTGACTGAAAAGGTATATTATTTACAGATAAGGATACTATAACAGAGTTATTTGCCCAAGGCTGCACAGCTACTTATCAGGAAAGAACTAACCTAGTGATTTTTTTTTTTTTTTGGAGCCAACACCAGTTAAATTTTTATAGAGTTATATAGCTGTTTCTCAAATATTTTGTTACCTTTCAGACAATCCTCCCTTCCACACAAACACTTACTAAATTCAACTGCTAAAATATTGTCACTTAAAATATTGTCTAGTATTTTGGCATTGTGTCAAAGTTTGATTTTTGAAACCAAAATAATAGAAAACATATGTAGCACATTGCTTGCAATTGGATCAGTTATTACACGAGGAATAGGTATCATTATATGTCTAGCATTAAAATCTATTCATTGATTGTTAGACTGAAAATATCTCAGAGAAAGTCACTGCTGTGCTATATCACTATATTACTGTATACTATTTTTTTTTTATCCCATACTCTCTTTTAGTCAAGAGAAGTACGAAATGTCTTACAGTCAGGCAGTTCAGTATTGAATTTAGACTATACATCTGATGGAATTCAGTCATATAATTTTTTTCCCAGTCTACTTAGGATATTACATGTATTATTTTTCTGAAATACATTTTTTTCAATGCCAATTTCTGAAGGGAAAGTTTAAGCCAAAGTGGATTTAAAAGTAATCATCAGAAGACAGAGACATCAGTCAGAGACTCCAGGACTCTCTTTTCCAATTAGATGTTAGAGAGTCAAACAAAAGTCCACAGAACTTAAGAAGATATACATTAAAAAAACGCATGTTTGTGTATGAGGGAGGGGGTAACAAAAGATTTTAAAGTATTTAATTGTAAATTCTTGTTCTGCCATCATGAACCAAAAACATAGAAGTGGATAGTAATATCCTTTGTTTTCAGTATGGACTTCTGGAGAACAGTATTATGGAGAGAAGAGAGTGAAAAGACATTTCTAATTTGGATCTGCTAAATTCCCACACTATTGCTGGGGTTAAATAATTTTTAGATATGAGACTAGGTTTTCCATCGGCCGATTAGATCATTGACAGTTGATACATTATTAGAATGTTGTATTAATCAACTGGAACTGTTTTTATAGGACCACTGTAAGTTCTAGACAGTGCAAAAATGTGCTCTATTATTATCACTAGAACTAACCAATATAGTTCATGGAGTTCACCATCATATGAATTTGAGACTCTCTTACTGTAAAGTTTTCCTTCATTATCTAACCTCCACAACATCAGAGAATCTCTATTCACCTTCAAGATGCCACTGGAAAACCAAAGAATGTATTTCTCTGTCACCATCTTTAACTTGAGATTTCCTACTGGGAGGCTGAATATGGCAAGTGTCAAAATCCCATACATTTTCCACACAGAGGTTAAAGTGTTGTGCGAAGATGAGAGATACATGGGAAAGAAATACATTAAGATGAAAACAGTAGTTGTATTAAAGTGGTGATTTTTAAATTAAATAACATTTATATAATTTGTATAATAAAATTTCTAAAAGAAAATAAACTACATGAATGAGGTCAGAAAAAATACTTAAGTCTTTAAAGTGCATCATTGTTGCTTTGTAAGAAAGTTTTGGAGTAGAAACTCTACCATAGCTGGATAATTACAATAATTACACAGTTTTCTCTTTTTAAAATATTTAATAACCATAACAATACTGCAGAATTTGAAGATGGTAAACAAGCCTGAGTAGCCTTAGAGTAAGGTTTATGTCAACAAATAGCTTCATTAGCATTCTCATGAAAACATTTTAGTGCATTGCAGTAGGCAGTAATATGACTGCAAATTAGGTACTGTAATTAGGTATTTTTCCAGCTTTAATTTTCATTATTAAAATATAGTTACCTCCACATCTGAATTTGCTTTCATTTCCCTGATTTAAGAGTTGGCTCCCAGAGAGGTCAGTTGTGCTTATTGAAAATAGCTGTAACTTCATGGAAGAATAGTTCACTTTTACAGTCTACAAAGCAACTGAGCTAAAAAAATCTAATGTTATGTTTCTGCTGATTTACTGCCATTTTAATGCTATGTTATCACAATCCTCTTATACTTTTACAGTCCAGGATAGTTTTAGGTTAATGCACATTTAATGAAAAGTGAAGTGGATGGTACTGGATGTGTGCAGCTATAACTGTTATCACCTGAGTGAATTGTCTCTTAATATTACATGTGGAGATTTCTAAAGTACAGTCCTGTACTGTTACAATTGAGAAAGCGGAATTTTAAATTTATAATAGGTTTGAGATGAGATAGGAAACAGGTTTGTTTGATGTTCCATACCTTGTTGAATGGCAAGTAGGTCTCAGAATGCAGGGTTGACCAAATGTTCTCTCCTCTTTTAGAGCAAAATCCTTTTCCTCTGCTATGGAGGGGGAAAAAATGAGCTTCACCATGTCATTCAACTATGGTCGACTATTCAACTATACAAAGAGAGGTGTGGGTGTGTTTTTTAAGAAATTATTTAACCACTGTTAACATTCTCCCTTTGAAAACTTTTTTCTTTTATTGCTTAAATTTGTATGAAGTGGCACTGAAAATAAAGAGTTATTTCATGGGATATCATTTTTTCATAATGAAACTATCATGAATGGAACATCTTAACTCCCTTGGTAGGTAGGTAAAAGGTATAGAGCCCTGAGCTCTCTGGTGGTCCATAAGGGAGACCAGGGTTCCAAATCAGTCTCTGCTATTTCATCTTAGAGAAGCCTACAGCATAGGGATGTTTGTGATTGAAAGGTCACCTGGAAATCTTTCTTCATATTATTTAAAGTATTGAATTTAAAGATAACCCTACAAATTCCGATATTTGAGGGCTCACATTATTTTTCTTAACCTTATTCATTCTCTCTGATGAAAAAAATATTTTTAATTTTTAAAAATTTCTTTGAACATCCTTTTCTAAAATATACATTCAGTGATACTAGTCAAAGTTTTAAAAAAGTATATGCAAGAAGAGACTAAGCTGGATGAATGCTTTTAATTTATAAGAATAAAGGAGTCATTTTAGTTCAGACATTATAGGGGCAAAACAAAAGGAAAACAGAAACAGAAATATACGATTACACTTTTTCTTACATATAAATAATCAGACTAGTACAGAAATCTCATTTACAAATTGTACCTTATCAGCACGTGCTGTGAAAACAAAACAAAACAAAACAAAACAAAACAAAAGCTTCTTAGGTTGCATTTCTTGCTATATATGTTTTGCTTAGAGGGTGATTGCAATTGGGAAAACCTAGACCCGTGACTATGGATCTGGAAACAGTAATATTACCTGATACCATGTGTGTCTATGCCCAGATTGGCTATCCATGTTCTTGGGGAAAACATTCTGTTTGCAGGAATGTTAGGGTTGGATGGAGGTGGAGGTTAGAGGGAGTATCTTGTCTGGGAAATGAATCTGTGATTTTTGAGGCATGAATGAAGAAGGAGGAGAGGAAGAAAAAGAGAAAGAGGAGGTTTAAAAAAATTTCTATTAATGTTTCTGCTGATTGGAATTAGCAGATGAATTTGCTTCTGTAGTTCAAACTTTCCTCTTTCAGAAAACCCAGCAGTCTAATTGGCTGTACAAAAGTAAAATAGCATCTATTTAAGGATAGCAAAGTTTGTGCCAGTCAAGAGTTAACTACTTTGCACAATAATGCGAGAGCGTTGTATTCCTTGAATGAAGAGATTATTATGATGTCAATTTACGTTTGGCTTTTAGTTGGGATCAGAGGCTGCAGTTTGCAATATGGGGTTTGAGAAACAGAGGGTGGCAGATGGGGCATGCTGCTTGGGAGAGGTGGGAAAGTGTTGTTAAAAGCAGGCACCATGCCAAAAAGATGACATGGCTGAGTCGATAATCTGGTAAAGGAGGGAATTCTAGTTGGGGTAATATTTTGAAACAGTATTTGGGGCTAAGCTTCCTTCTCTGAACCTCAGTTCCTTTATACTATGTGAAAGGATTAATAACATCTGTTGAACACTTCAGCCTGTGGTAGGATTATGCTGGGGAATAAAAGGAAAGCCTGTAATTTAGCACTCTAGGGCACAGTGAACTGGGAGGAAGTGCAGCACCCCAAAGTAATATGTGAAGGACAGAGGTGATATGCAGAGAAGGCTGGTGTGAGAGGAACAGTAATGATATGTATTATTTGTCAAGAATTTTTTGTGTGCCAAGTATTGACCTACTTTTCACTTGGACTCCTGAGGCGTCCTAGCAATATTTGGGGAGGTGCTTAGACTTCCTGCAGCATCACAGTGTGTGGTGTGGAGTATTGCTAATTGTAGATTAAAGGAAGGGGTTAAACAAAAAAAACTTGGAGACCTTGCAGAGCCGTGACTTGACTCGCCTCCGTTTACACCAAAGGACAACACTCACATGTCTAGTCTTCACAACTTTGTTTCCAAGATAGGACTTCAGGAGTAGAGAGGGAGTCGATGACATGAAATACAATCCTATTACTAGTTTTAAGAGCTAAAGTTATCCTATCACAAAACTTAGACTCTAAAGGTCAGAGTTTCAGTCCCAACTTTATAATTTATTAGGTATAAGTTCTTGGGAAAAATCTTATGGCTTTCTTGAGTTCCATTTATTCTATCTACTACCAGGTTTGCTAATCAGATAAAATGAGGTTATATGTAGAAATGTTAAAAGTCCTATAAAATGTTAGTCATTTTCATATTCTTTTTATCTCATTTTCTAGTTCTATCATAAAAGATTAGTGGAATGACAAGTTTGAAGAATGGAATGAGTAAGGAATAGCATTAATAAAAATGCTAAATTAAAAGCAGTCCTTACTTATAATAATCTAGGGGCTGCCCAAAACTAATTCTTCAAGCACGGGGATATTTAAGGAGTCTTACAAAGCCATAATTCTTAGTTTATTAATTAAAAGTACTAGTCTTATGTTGATTATTCACAGGCAGGATTTTTCCAGTTTTTAGTATTATCAAATTATAAAACAAACAAAGAACCAGATAAAACTCTGACTTGATAATCTAGTTAGGAAGTATTAGTTAAAAAACAAAGAGTAAAACTTGAGATATTAATTTGTTGGGAGCCAGCCTTGAAGGTCCACATGATTGACAGGGTCCTGGTGGGCCGAAGACCCCGGGCCGCAGGGCGAGCCCGGGAAGCTGAGGCCCTTCTGTCTTCCACCTTTGCTGTTTGATATGGCTGAAGAAATTCTGTGCAGTCATGGAAGAAGAAAATGGCATATTTATGTGAAGTACTCACACCTAACCTGAGAATGTCATGGTTCATTTTCCCATTTTCCCACTATGCCGCTTGGCCTTTTCTCACATATGCAAGGGTTAAACTCTGAAGCACATCAAGAATGCTTTCTTTCACTTGGTTATAAGTTACTAGATATTGCTTGAGTAAAAAATGATATAAGTATATTCACTCCTTATTTGATTTAGAATTATGCAGCTTAGTGTTCAGACATAAAGTTTTTTAGAAGCACAAGTTTATGGTAAGTTCATTATGATCTCATATAAGTTCTAACACTTATCTAGGAGTTATGTAGGTGATTTACAATACTGTCTTCACAGACTTAGGATAAAGATTAATCGTTAAGGTTTTTACTTAATTCTATAGTTAAATTTTAAGTAAACGTTTATAGAGTAGGTTTTCACTGAATTCATAATATACTAATTAGATACTTTTATGATAATTAGCTAAATACAGAAAGCAAATTGCGGGCCTGGGAAATGTCATTAGAAGCTTCTTTTGAGTTTCCTTTAGAAATAAACACTGTAGGATAAGAGAAAAGTAATGAAGACACCTGGACAAGAAAGGCGATTACAAAAGCTTTGAAGGTCGTAAAAGCCCAAAAGAGAAGAACTGCTACATGAAGAACCGTGCACCAGGGAAATTTCTTGAAGCACTTCAAGGACTGTAATTTGGGACTCTTTTGAAGAGAGTTGCTGGCAGTGCTATTCTAGACATGATAATTGTTTTATCCATGTATTACTCATAATTGGTAAATGTAATATCATACAAGTTTATATAATCAATATACATATGTATGAGGGTTGACAAAAATTATTAGGCTCTGGTTATGTTTAACAAGGTTTTTACTTTGTGTCATTAATTAAGTTTTAGTGCTATAGCTACTTTGAAGATTGTTTTAAGTTCATAAGTTTAAGTTCACACAATGATAAAATTGGTGCCTCAAAGATAATAATAATTGCTCCACTGCCTATCTTAAGACAAAGATGTTTTCCAGGAGGTTGCCAAGCATAAGGGAAAACAGCCAAATCACCATTATCCTAAACTTAAAAGCTCATTGACAATTATGCAACCATAATAATTTTAGTTGTGTTAGTTTTATTTCATTATGTTTAGTTCACTTTATATGTTTATTCAGAGTAAAGATTAGTGTATGTATCTTCACAGTAAGTGACTTTCATAGTTATTCTTTAAATACTAGCCACTGTTGTTTGGTCAAGTTAATGGGCTTCATATTCCTACTATCACTGTGTACAATCTATAGTTTTGTATTAGTGATTTTAAGACTTTTTTAATTAGACAAGTGATGTGGAACCGAAGTCAAAGTAAACCTTGTATGCATTATGTTTAGTTTTTTTTTTTATTATTAATCAATATTTTTTATTATGGTTTTGTGGGGTACAGTTAAGGGTTAGGTGTACAATTACGTTTCATTCAGGTACCCTGTTGATAAGAGGTGTTTTCCCATCCCCAGACAGATATTTGCTACTGTTAATCCCATCCCCCTCCCCCCCCCATAGTTTCCCAGTACCGTCAGTCATTTTCTTATAGTATTACATTGG
>NW_007245985.1:341236-342136 GCF_000164805.1 Carlito syrichta
TATAAGAGTGAGAACATGTGATACTCGGATCTTTGTTTCTGTGAGAGGTGACTCAGTAATATAGACTCTAGTTCCATACAGGTTGCTGCCAAAATGCATGATTTTGTTCTTTTTTATGGCTGTGTAGTATTCCATCATATATATGTACCACATTTTTTTTAATCCAGTTCTCTTTTGATGGGCAGCATGGTTGTTTCCAGGTTCTTGCTATTGTGAACAATGCTGCGATAAACATACGTGTGCAGGTATCTTTTTTATAGAGTGATTTGTGTTCTTCAGGGTATATTCCCAGTAGGGGGATTGTGGGGTCATATGAAAGGTCAATTTTTAGAGCTTTTAGGAATTGCCACACTGCTTTCCACAGAGGTTGCACTAGTTTTTTTATTATATATATTTTTAATTTTGTTTATTAATCAATATTTTTTATTATGGTTTTGTGGGGTACAGTTAAGGGTTAGGTGTACAATTATGCTTCATTCAGGCACCCTGTTGATAAGAGGTGTGTTCCCATCCCCAGACAGATATTTGCTACTGTTAATCCCATCTTCCTCCCCCCCATAGTTTCCCAGTACCATCAGTCATTTTATTATAGTATTACATTGGATGTTCAACGTCCATTATATGAGTGAGAACATGTGATACTCAGATCTTTGTTTCTGTGAGAGGTCACTCAGTATTATAGACTCTAGTTCCATCCAGGTTGCTGCGAAATTCATGATTTTGTTCTTTTTTATGGTTGCGTAGTATTCCATCGTGTATATGTAAACACATTTTTTTAATCCAGTCCTCTTTTGATGGGCAGCATGGTTGTTTTCCAGTTTCTTGCTATTGTGAACAATGCTGCGATAAACATACGTGTGCAGGTATCTTTTTTTATAGAATGATTTGTGTTCTTCAGGG
>NW_007245985.1:343226-345236 GCF_000164805.1 Carlito syrichta
TTCACAATGTTGATTTTCCGATCCATGAGCATGGGATATTTTTCCACTTGTTCATGTCAGTTTTGATTTCTTTGAGCAGTGTTTTGTAATTTTCACTGTAAAGGTCTCTCACGTCTCTGGTTAGGAAGATGCCAAGGTATTTCATTTTTTTTGTGGCTATTGTGAATGGAATTGTGTTTTTTTATTTGGGTTTCTGTTTGTTTATTATTGGTGTAGAGAAATGCAATAGACTTTTGTACATTTATTTTGTATCCTGAGACTTTGCCAAAGGCCTTTATCAATGTAAGGAGTCCTTTGACAAATTCTCTTGGGTTTTTAAGGTACACAATCATATCATCTGCAAAGAAAGATAGCTTGACTTCCTCTTTCCTATTTGAATACCTCTGATTGCCTCCTCTTCTCTGATTGCTCTAGCCAGGACTTCCAATACTATGTTAAACAGGAGGGGTGAGAGTGGGCATCCTTGTCTAGTTCCAGTTTTCAGGGGAATTGGTTCCAATTTTTGTCCATTTAGGAGTACGCTGGCTGTGGGTTTCTCGTAGATGGCTTTTACTATTTTGAGGTATGTTCCCCGTATGCCTAGATGTTCAAGGGTTTTTATCAAGAAGGGGTGCTGGATTTTATCAAAAGGTTTTTCTGCATCTAATGATATGATCTTGTGGTTTTTGTTTTGACATCTGTTGATGTATTTAATTACATTTATGGTTTTACGAATGTTAAACCAGCCTTGCATGCCAGGAATGAAGCCTACTTGGTCATGGTGGATGATTTTTGAGATGTATTGCTGAATCCGGTTTGCTAGGATTTTGTTGAGAATTTTAGCATCTATGTTCATCAAAGATATTGGCCTGTAGTTCTCTTTCTTTGTTGGATCTTTACCTGGCTTGGGTATCAATGTGATGTTGGCTTCGTAAAATGATTTGGGGAGAGTTCCATCTTTTTCAATCGCCGGGAATACCTTCAGTAGGATTGGTATCAGCTCCTCCTTAAATGTCTTGTAGAATTCTGCTGGAAAGCCATCTGGACCAGGGCTTTTTTTTGTAGGAAGTTTTCTTATTACATAGTTGATTTCCTTGATTGTTATTGGTCTATTTAGGGTCTCAATTTCTTCTTGTTCCAACCTAGGTAGGTTGTGTGATGTCAGAAAGTCTTCTATTTCCTTAAGGTTTTCAAGTTTGCTTCCATACAAGTGTACGTAGTAGACTCTAATGATCTTTTGTATTTCTTCAGGGTCAGATGTGACTTCATCTTTTGTGTTTTTGATTGTGATTATTTGGTTTTTTTCTCGTTTTTTTTTGGTCAGTCTAGCTGGGGGACCACCAATCTTGTTTATCCTTTCGAAGAACCAGCTTTTTGTTTCATTGATTTTTTGTATTATCTTTTTGTCTTCTATGCCCTGGATTTGGGCTTTTATTTTGGTGATCTGGATTCTTCTGCTGAAATTAAGGTTTTTGTGGTCTTGCTTTTCCAGCTTCTTTAGGTGGCTTGTTAGGTTGTCAATTTCTGTTCCTTCCATTTTCTTCATGTGTGTTTGTAGGGATATAAATTCCCCTCTTACTACAGCTTTCAGGGCATCCCAGAGATTTTGGTAAGATGTTTCTTCATTTTCATTTGCTTCCAGGTATCTTTTGATCCCTGTTTTATTTTCGTCGTTGACCCAGGAGTTGTTTAGCATCATGCTGTTTAGTGTCCATGTCTTTGTGGGTTTTGGGGGGACTTTGTTGGTGTCAATGTTTATTTTTATTTCACTGTGGTCCGAGAAAGTGTTTGGTAGAATTTCGGTCCTTTTAAATTTGCTTATGCTTGATTTATGGCTGAGTATGTGGTCGATCTTAGAATATATTCCATGTGGTGATGAGTAGAATGTGTATTCTGTGGTCTTTGGATGGAGTGTTCTGTAGGTATCAATTAAGTCCATTTGGTCCAAAGTCACATTGAGGTTCCATATCTCCTTGCTGATTTTTTGTCCTGATGATCTGTCTAGGATTGTGAGTGGGGCATTAAAGTCCG
>NW_007245986.1:0-848 GCF_000164805.1 Carlito syrichta
CCTGGCTCGAGCAATCAGAGAAGAGAAGGCAATCAGGGGTATCCAAATAGGAAAAGAGGAAGTCAAGTTATCTCTCTTTGCAGATGATATGATTGTGTACCTTGAAAACTCAAGAGAATCTGTCAAAAACCTCCTTACACTGATAAAGGCCTTTGGCAAAGTCTCAGGATACAAAATAAATGTACAAAAGACAATCGCATTTCTCTACACCAATAATAAACAAACAGAAACCCAAATAAAAAACACAATTCCATTCACAATAGCCACAAAAAAAATGAAATACCTTGGCATCTTCCTAACCAGAGATGTGAAAGACCTTTACAAGGAAAACTACAAAACACTGCTCAAAGAAATCAAAGTTGACACAAACAAGTGGAAAAATATCCCATGCTCATGGATGAGAAGAATCAACATTGTGAAGATGTCCATCTTACCTAAGGCAATCTACAAATTCAAGCAATACCCATCAAATTACCAGCAACATTCTTCTCAGACCTAGAAAAAACACAGGAATTCATATGGAAACACAAACGTCCAAGAATAGCCAGAACAATCCTCAGCAAAAAAAAAAAAAACAAAGCAGGTGGTATCACATTACCAGACTTCAAACTTTACTATAAAGCTACAATCATCAAAACAGCTGGGTATTGGTCTAGGAACAGGCATATAGATCAATGGAATAGAATCGAGATTCCAGAAGCAAAACCTCAATTTCTCAACCAACTCATCTTCGACAAAGCCTCCACCACCTACCACTGGGGAGAGGAGAACCTATTCAGTAAATGGTGCTGGGAAAACTGGCTGACCACATGCAGAAGATTGAAACAGGACCCCTATCTATCCCCATG